>NW_027515372.1:0-81665 GCF_048772815.1 Callospermophilus lateralis
TTTGTTTCCTCTTGAAATAGGCACAAGGAAAGACTGCGTAAAACACATTCATTGGAAAGGTGTGCCGAGCTTCCAAAAAACTACTGGTATTCTGAATACTCGGCAAATTTTTTTTCATCCAACCTTGATCATCTCTGTGGTAATGATCACTTCACTAAGTCCACTTAGCTGCCCAATATTCACTCTTCTAGGATGAAGTGTTCGTTACCAGTAACAGTTTGAGTTTTTAGGTTTCACTCTATTTCCTCCTAAATAGATAGATGTGTCTGAAAGTCTAAATCAAACACGGTTTGTGCTAGCTCCTTGAAACTAGAAAAAATAAAGTAGTTCTAAGTTCTGTCTTTGTGGTTTGTTTCCTCTTGAAATAGGCACAAGCAAAGACTGCGTAAAACACATTCATTTGAAGGTGTGCCAAGCTTCCAAAAAACTACAGGTTTTCTGAATACTCGGCAAATTTTTTTTCATCCGTCCTTGATGATCTCTGTGGTAATGATCAGTTCACTAAGTCCACTTACCTGCCCAATTTTCACTCTTCTAGGATGAAGCGTTCGTTACCAGTAACAGTTTGAATTTTTAGGTTTCACTCTGTTTCCTCTATACAGATAGATGTGTTTTTTAAGTCTAAATCAAACACGGTGTGTGCTAGCTCCTTGAAACTTGACAAAATAAAGTAGTTCTAAGTTCTGTCTTTGTGGTTTGTTTCCTCTTGAAATAGCCACAGGCAAAGACTGCATAAAACACCTTCATTGGAAAGGTGTTCCAAGCTTCCAAAATACTACTGGTTTTCTGAATACTCGGCAAAATTTTTTTCATCCGACCTTGATGATCTCTGTGGTAATGATCACTTCACTAAATCCACCTAGCTGACCAATTTTCACTCTTCTAGGATGAAGCGTTCGTTACCAGTAACAGTTTGAATTTTTAGGTTTCACTCTATTTCCTCCTATACAGATAGATGTCTTTTTTAATTCTAAATCAAACACGGTTTGTGCTAGCTCCTTGAAACTTGACAAAATAAATTAGTTCTAAGTTGTGTCTTTGTGGTTTGTTTCCTCTTGAAATAGGCACAAGGAAAGACTGCGTAAAACACATTCATTGGAAAGGTGTGCCAAGCTTCCAAAATACTACTGGTTTTCTGAATACTCGGCAAATTTTTTTTCATCCGACCTTGATGATCTCTGTGATAATGATCACTTCACTAAGTCCACTTAGCTGCCGAATATTCACTCTTCTAGGATGAAGTGTTCGTTACCAGTAACAGTTTGAGTTTTTAGGTTTCACTCTATTTTCTCCTATACAGGTAGATGTGTTTTTTAAGTCTAAATCAAACACGGTTTGTGCTAGCTCCTTGAAACTTGACAAAATAAAGAAGTTCTAAGTTCTGTCTTTGTGGTTTGTTTCCTCTTGAAATAGCCACAAGCAAAGACTGCGTAAAACACCTTCATTGGAAAGGTGTTCCAATCTTCCAAAATACTACTGGTTTTCTGAATACTCGGCAAATTTTTTTTCATCCGACCTTGATGATCTCTGTGGTAATGATCACTTCACTAAATCCACCTAGCTGCCCAATTTTCACTCTTCTAGGATGAAGCGTTCGTTACCAGTAACAGTTTGAATTTTTAGGTTTCACTCTATTTCCTCCTATACAGATAGATGTGTTTTTTAAATCTAAATCAAACACGGTTTGTGCTAGCTCCTTGAAACTTGACAAAATAAAGTAGTTCTAAGTTCTGTCTTTGTGGTTTGTTTCCTCTTGAAATAGCCACAAGCAAAGACTGCGTAAAACACCTTCATTGGAAAGGTGTTCCAAGCTTCCAAAATACTACTGGTTTTCTGAATACTCGGCAAATTTTTTTTCATCCGAACATGATGATCTCTGTGGTAATGATCACTTCACTAAGTCCACTTAGCTGCCCAATATTCACTCTTCTAGGATGAAGCGTTCGTTACCAGTAACAGTTTGAATTTTTAGGTTTCACTCTATTTTCTCCTATACAGATAGATGTCTTTTTTAAGTCGAAATCAAACACGTTTTGTGCTAGCTACTTGAAACTTGACAAAATAACGTAGTTCTAAGTTCTGTCTTTGTGGTTTGTTTCCTCTTGAAATAGGCACAAGGGAGGACTGCGTAAAACACATTCATTGGAAAGGTGTGCCAAGCTTCCAAAATACTACGGGTTTTCTGAATACTCGGCAAATTTTTTTTCATCCTACCTTGATGATCTCTGTGATAATGATCACTTCACTAAGTCCACTTAGCTGCCCAATATTCACTCTTCTAGGATGAAGTGTTCGTTACCAGTAACAGTTTGAGATTTTAGGTTTCACTCTATTTCCTCCTATATAGATAGATGTGTTTGGAAGTCTATATCAAACACGGTTTGTACTAGCTCCTTGAAACTTGACAAAATAAAGTAGTTCTAAGTTCTGTTTTTGTGGTTTGTTTCCTCTTGAAATAGGCACAAGCAAAGACTGCGTAAAACACCTTCATTGGAAAGGTGTTCCAAGCTTCCAAAATACAACTGGTTTTCTGAATACTCGGCAAACTTTTTTTCATCCGACCTTGATGATCTCTGTGGTAATGATCAGTTCACTAAGTCCACATAGCTTCCCAATTTTCACTCTTCTAGGATGAAGCGTTCGTTACCAGTAACAGTTTGAATTTTAGGTTTCACTCTATTTCCTCCTATACAGATAGATGTGTTTTTTAAGTCTAAATCAAACACGGTTTGTGCTAGCTCCTTGAAACTTGACAAAATAAAGTAGTTCTAAGTTCTGCCTTTGTGGTTTGTTTCCTCTTGAAATAGCCACAAGCAAAGACTGCATAAAACCCATTCATTGGAAAGGTGTTCCAAGCTCAAAAATACTACTGGTTTTCTGAATACTCGGCAAATTTTTTTTCATCCGACCTTGATGATCTCTGTGGTAATGATCACTTCACTAAGTCCACTATCTGCCCAATATTCACTCTTTTCGGATGAAGTGTTCGTACCAGTAACAGTTTGAGTTTTAGGTTTCACTCTATTTCCTCCTATATAGATAGATGTGTTTGGAAGTCTAAATCAAACACGGTTTGTGCTAGCTCCTTGAAACTTGACAAAATAAAGTAGTTCTAAGTTCTGTCTTTGTGGTTTGTTTCCTCTTGAAATAGCCACAAGCAAAGACTGCGTAGAACACCTTCATTGGAAAGGTGTTCCAAGCTTCCAAAATACTACTGGTTTTCTGAATACTCGGCAAATTTTTTTTCATCCGACCTTGATGATCTCTGTGGTAATGATCACTTCACTAAATCCACCCAGCTGCCCAATTTTCACTCTTCTAGGATGAAGCTTTCGTTACCAGTAACATATTGAATTTTTAGGTTTCACTCTATTTCCTCCTATATAGATAGATGTGTTTGGAAGTCTAAATCAAACACGGTTTGTGCTAGCTCTTTGAAACTTGACAAAATAAAGTAGTTCTAAGTTCCGTCTTTGTGGTTTGTTTCCTCTTGAAATAGGCACAAGCAAAGACTGCGTAAAACACATTCATTGGAAGGTGTGCCAAGCTTCCAAAAAACTACAGGTTTTCTGAATACTCGGCAAATTTTTTTTCATCCGACCTTGATGATCTCTGTGGTAATGATCAGTTCACTAAGTCCACTTAGCTGCCCAATTTTCACTCTTCTAGGATGAAGCGTTCGTTACCAGTAACAGTTTGAATTTTTAGGTTTCACTCTATTTCCTCCTATACAGATGGATGTGTTTTTTAAGTCTAAATCAACAGGGTGTGTGCTAGCTCCTTGAAACTTGACAAAATAAAGTAGTTCTAAGTTCTGTCTTTGTGGTTTGTTTCCTCTTGAAATAGCCACAAGCAAAGACTGCGTAAAACACCTTCATTGGAAAGGTGTTCCAAGATTCCAAATTACTACTGGTTTTCTGAATACTCGGCAAATTTTTTTTCATCCGACCTTGATGATCTCTGTGGTAATGATCAGTTCACTAAGTCCACTTAGCTGCCCAATTTTCACTCTTCTAGGATGAAGCGTTCATTACCAGTAACTGTTTGAATTTTTAGGTTTCACTCTATTTCCTCCTATACAGATAGATGTGTTTTTTAAGTCTAAATCAAACACGGTTTGTGCTAGCTCCTTGAAACATGACAAAATAAAGTAGTTCTAAGTTCTGTCTTTGTGGTGTGTTTCCTCTTGAAATAGCCACAAACAAAGACTGCGTAAAACACCTTCATTGGAAAGGTGTTCCAAGCTTCCAAAATACTACTGGTTTTCTGAATACTCGGCAAATTTTTTTTCATCCGACCTTGATGATCTCTGTGGTAATGATCACTTCACTAAATCCACCTAGCTGCCCAATTTTCACTCTTCTAGGATGAAGCGTTCGTTACCAGTAACAGTTTGAATTTTTAGGTTTCACTCTATTTCCTCCTATACAGATAGATGTGTTTTTTAAAACTAAATCAAACACGGTTTGTGCTAGCTCCTTGAAACTTGACAAAATAAAGTAGTTCTAAGTTCTGTCTTTGTGGTTTGTTTCCTCTTGAAATAGCCACAAGCAAAGACTGCGTAAAACACCTTCATTGAAAAGGTGTTCCAAGCTTCCAAAATACTACTGGTTTTCTGAATACTCGGCAAATTTTTTTTCATCCGACCTTGATGATCTCTGTGGTAATGATCAGTTTCCAAAAAACTACAGGTTTTCCGAATACTCGGCAAATTTTTTTTCATCCGTCCTTGATGATCTCTGTGGTAATGATCAGTTCACTAAGTCCACTTACATGCCCAATTTTCACTCTTCTAGGATGAAGCGTTCGTTACCAGTAACAGTTTGAATTTTTAGGTTTCACTCTATTTCCTCCTATACAGATAGATGTGTTTTTTAAGTCTAAATCAAACACTTTGTGTGCTAGCTCATTGAAACTTGACAAAATAAAGTAGTTCTAAGTTCTGTCTTTGTGGTTTGTTTCCTCTTGAAATAGCCACAAGCAAAGACTGCGTAAAACACCTTCATTGGAAAGGTGTTCCAAGCTTCCAAAATACTACTGGTTTTCTGAATACTCGGCAAATTTTTTTTCTTCTGACCTTGATGATCTCTGTGGTAATGATCACTTCACTAAATCCACCTAGCTGCCCAATTTTCACTCTTCTAGGATGAAGCATTCGTTACCAGTAACAGTTTGAATTTTTAGGTTTCACTCTATTTCCTCCTATACAGATAGATGTGTTTTTTAAGTCTAAATCAAACACGGTTTGTGCTAGCTCCTTGAAACTTGACAAAATAAAGTAGTTCTAAGTTCTGTCTTTGTGGTTTGTATCCTCTTGAAATAGGCACAAGCAAACACTGCGTAAAACACCTTCATTGGAAGGGTGTTCCAAGCTTCCAAAATACAACTGGTTTTCTGAATACTCGGCAAACTTTTTTTCATCCGACCTTGATGATCTCTGTGGTAATGATCAGTTCAATAAGTCCACTTAGCTGCCCAATTTTCACTCTTCTAGGATGAAGCGTTCGTTACCAGTAACCGTTTGAATTTTTAGGTTTAACTCTATTTCCTCCTATGCAGATAGATATCTTTTTTATGTCTAAATCAAACACAGTTTGTGCTAACTCCTTGAAACTTGACAAAATAAAGTAGTTCTACGTTCTGTCTTTGTGGTTTGTTTCCTCTTGAAATAGCCACAAGCAAAGACTGCGTAAAACACCTTCATTGGAAAGGTGTTCCAAGCTTCCAAAATACTACTGGTTTTCTGAACACTCGGCAAATTTTTTTTCATCCGAACTTGATGATCTCTGTGGTAATGATCACTTCACTAAGTCCACTTAGCTGCCCAATATTCACTCTTCTAGGATGAAGCGTTCGTTACCAGTAACAGTTTGAAATTTTAGGTTTCACTCTATTTTCTCCTATACAGATAGATGTCTTTTTTAAGTCGAAATCAAACACGTTTTGTGCTAGCTCCTTGAAACTTGACAAAATAACGTAGTTCTAAGTTCTGTCTTTGTGGTTTGTTTCCTCTTGAAATAGGCACAAGTGAAGACTGCGTAAAACACATTCATTGGAAAGGTGTTCCAAGCTTCCAAAATACTACTGGTTTTCTGAATACTCGGCAAATTTTTTTTCATCCGACCTTGATGATCTCTGTGGTAATTATCACTTCACTAAGTCCACTTAGCTGCCCAATATTCACTCTTCTAGGATGAAGCGTTCGTTACCAGTAACAGTTTGAATTTTTAGGTTTCACTCTATTTCCTCCTATATAGATAGATGTGTTTGGAAGTCTAAATCAAACACGGTTTGTGCTAGCTCCTTGAAAACTTGACAAAATAAAGTAGTTCTAAGTTCTGTGTTTGTGGTTTGTTTCCTCTTGAAATAGCCACAAGCAAAGACTGCGTAAAACACCTTCATTGGAAAGGTGTTCCAAGCTTCCAAAATACTACTGGTTTTCTGAATACTCGGCAATTTTTTTTTCATCCGACCTTGATGATCTCTGTGGTAATGATCAGTTCACTAAGTCCACTTAGCTGCCCATTTTCACTCTTCTAGGATGAAGCGTTCGTTACCAGTAACAGTTAGAATATTTAGGTTTCACTCTATTTCCTCCTATACAGATAGATGTGTTTTTTAAGTCTAAATCAAACTCGGTGTGTGCTAGCTCCTTGAAACTTGACAAATAAAGTAGTTCTAAGTTCTGTCTTTGTGGTTTGTTTCCTCTTGAAATAGCCACAAGCAAAGACTGCGTAAAACACCTTCATTGGAAAGGAGTTCCAAGCTTCCAAAATACTACTGGTTTTCTGAATACTCGGCAAATTTTTTGTCATCCGACCTTGATGATCTCTGTGGTAATGATCACTTCACTAAATCCACCTAGCTGCCCAATTTTCACTCTTCTAGGATGAAGCGTTCGTTACCAGTAACAGTTTGAATTTTTAGGTTTCACTCTATTTCCTCCTATACAGATAGATGTGTTTTTTAAGTCTAAATCAAACACGGTTTGTGCTAGCTCCTTGAAACTTGAAAAAATAAAGTAGTTCTAAGTTCTGTTTTTTTGGTTTGTTTCCTCTTGAAATAGGCACAAGGAAAGACTGCGTAAAACACATTCATTGGAAAGGTGTGCCAAGCTTCCAAAAAACTACTGGTTTTCGGAATACTCGGCAAATTTTTTTTCTTCCGACCTTGATGATCTCTGTGGTAATGATCACTTCACTAATTCCACTTAGCTGCCCAATTTTCACTCTTCTAAAATGAAGTGTTCGTTACCAGTAACAGTTTGAGTTTTTAGGTTTCACTCTATTTCCTCCTATATAGATAGATGTGTTTGGAAGTCTAAATCAAACACGGTTTGTGCTAGCTCCTTGAAACTTGACAAAAAAAAGTAGTTCTAAGTTCTGTATTTGTGGTTTGTTTCCTCTTGAAATAGGCACAAGCAAAGACTGCGTAAAACACATTCATTGGAAGGTGTGCCAAGCTTCCAAAAAACTACAGGTTTTCTGAATACTCGGCAAATTTTTTTTCATCTGACCTTGATGATCTCTGTGGTAATGATCAGTTCACTAAGTCCACTTAGCTGCCCAATTTTCACTCTTCTAGGATGAAGCGTTCGTTACCAGTAACAGTTTGAATTTTTAGGTTTCACTCTATTTCCTCCTATACAGATAGATGTGTTTTTTAAGTCTAATTCAAACTCGGTGTGTGCTAGCTCCTTGAAACTTGACAAAATAAAGTAGTTCTAAGTTCTGTCTTTGTGGTTTGTTTCCTCTTGAAATAGCCACAAGCAAAGACTGCGTAAAACACCTTCATTTGAAAGGTGTTCCAAGCTTCCAAAATACTAATGGTTTTCTGAATACTCGGCAAATTTTTTTTCATCCGTCCTTGATGATCTCTGTGGTAATGATCAGTTCACTAAGTCCACTTACCTGCCCAATTTTCACTCTTCTAGGATGAAGCGTTCGTTACCAGTAACAGTTTGAATTTTTAGGTTTCACTCTATTTCCTCCTATACAGATAGATGTGTTTTTTAAGTCTAAATCAAACACGGTGTGTGCTAGCTCCTTGAAACTTGACAAAATAAAGTAGTTCTAAGTTCTGTCTTTGTGGTTTGTTTCCTCTTGAAATAGCCACAAGCAAAGACTGCGTAAAACACCTTCATTGGAAAGGTGATCCAAGCTTCCAAAATACTACTGGTTTTCTGAATACTCGGCAAATTTTTTTTCATCCGACCTTGATGATCTCTGTGGTAATGATCAGTTCAATAAGTCCACTTACCTGCCCAATTTTCACTCTTCTAGGATGAAGCGTTCGTTACCAGTAACAGTTTGAATTTTTAAGGTTTCACTCTATTTCCTCCTATGCAGATAGATGTCTTTTTTAAATCTAAATCAAACACAGTTTGTGCTAACTCCTTGAAACTTGACAAAATAAAGTAGTTCTAAGTTCTGTCTTTGTGGTTTGTTTCCTCTTGAAATAGGCACAAGGAAAGACTGCGTAAAACACATTCATTGGAAAGGTGTCCCAAGCTTCCAAAAAACTACGGGTTTTCTGAATAATCGGCAAATTTTTTTTCATCCGACCTTGATGATCTCTGTGGTAATGATCACTTCACTAAGTCCACTTAGCTGCCCAATATTCACTCTTCTAGGATGAAGTGTTCGTTACCAGTAACAGTTTGAGTTTTTAGGTTTCACTCTATTTTTTCCTAAATAGATAGATGTGTTTGAAAGTCTAAATCAAACACGGTTTGTGCTAGCTCCTTGAAACTTGACAAAATAAAGTAGTTCTAAGTTCTGTCTTTGTGGTTTTTTTCCTCTTGAAATAGGCACAAGCAAAGACTGCGTAAAACACATTCATTAGAAGGTGTGCCAAGCTTCCAAAAAACTACAGGTTTTCTGTATACTCGGCAAATTTTTTTCATCCGTCCTTGATGATCTCTGTGGTAATGATCAGTTCACTAAGTCCACTTACCTGCCCAATTTTCACTCTTCTAGGATGAAGCGTTCGTTACCAGTAACTGTTTGAAATTTTAGGTTTCACTCTATTCCCTCCTATACAGATAGATGTGTTTTTTAAGTCTAAATCAAACACGGTGTGTGCTAGCTCCTTGAAACTTGACAAAATAAAGTAGTTCTAAGTTCTGTCTTTGTGGTTTGTTTCCTCTTGAAATAGCCACAAGCAAAGACTGCGTAAAACATTTTCATTGGAAAGGTGTTCCAAGCTTCCAAAATACTAATGGTTTTCTGAATACTCTGCAAATTTTTTTTCATCCGACATTGATGATCTCTGTGGTAATGATCACTTCACTAAATCCACCTAGCTGCCCAATTTTCACTCTTCTAGGATGAAGCGTTCGTTACCAGTAACAGTTTGAATTTTTAGGTTTCACTCTATTTCCTCCTATACAGATAGATATGTTTTTTAAGTCTAAATCAAACACGGTTTGTGCTAGCTCCTTGAAACTTGACAAAATAAAGTAGTTCTAAGTTCTGTCTTTGTGGTTTGTTCCTCTTGAAATAGCCACAAGCAAAGACTGCGTAAAACACCTTCATTGGAAAGGTGTTCCAAGCTTCCCAAATACTACTGGTTTTCTGAATAATCGGCAAATTTTTTTTCATCCGACCTTGATGATCTCTGTGGTAATGATCAGTTCACTAAGTCCACTTAGCTGCCCAATTTTCACTCTTCTAGGATGAAGCGTTCGTTACCAGTAACAGTTTGAATTTTTAGGTTTCACTCTATTTCCTCCTATACAGATAGATGTCTTTTTTAAGTCTAAATCAAACACGGTTTGTGCTAGCTCCTTGAAAGTTGACAAAATAAATTAGTTCTAAGTTCTGTCTTTGTTGTTTTTTTTATCTTGAAATAGGCACAAGGAAAGACTGCGTAAAACACATTCATTGGAAAGGTGTGCCAAGCTTATAAAATACTACTGGTTTCTGAATATTCGGCAAATTTTTTTTCATCCGACCTTGATGATCTCTGTGGTAATGATCACTTCACTAAGTCCACTCAGCTGCCCAATATTCACTCTTCTAGGATGAAGTGTTCGTTACCAGTAACAGTTTGAGTTTTTAGGTTTCACTCTATTTCCTCCTATATAGATAGATGTGTTGTAAGTCTAAATCAAACACGGTTTGTGCTAGCTCCTTGAAACTTGACAAAATAAAGTAGTTCTAAGTTCTGTCTTTGTGGTTTGTTTCCTCTTGAAATAGGCACAAGCAAAGACTGCGTAAAACACCTTCATTGGAAGGGTGTTCCAAGCTTCCAAAATACAACTGGTATTCTGAATACTCGGCAAACTTTTTTTTATCCGACCTTGATGATCTCTGTGGTAATGATCAGTTCACTAAGTCCACCTAGCTTCCCAATTTTCACTCTTCTAGGATGAAGCGTTCGTTACCAGTAACAGTTTGAATTTTTAGGTTTCACTCTATTTCCTCCTATGCAGATAGATGTCTTTTTTAAGTCTAAATCAAACACAGTTTGTGCTAGATCCTTGAAACTTGACAAAATAAAGTAGTTCTAAGTTCTGTCTTTGTGGTTTGTTTCCTCTTGAAATAGCCACAAGCAAAGACTGCGTAAAACACCTTCATTGGAAATGTGTTCCAAGCTTCCAAAATACTACTGGTTTTCTGAATACTCGGCAAATTTTTTTCATCCGACCTTGATGATCTCTGTGGTAATGATCAGTTCACTAAGTCCACTTAGCTGCCCAATTTTCACTCTTCTAGGATGAAGCGTTCGTTACCAGTAACAGTTTGAATTTTTAGGTTTCACTCTATTTCCTCCTATACAGATAGATGTCTTTTTAAGTCTAAATCAAACATGGTTTGTGCTAGCTCCTTGAAACTTGACAAAATAAAGTAGTTCTAAGTTCTGTCTTTGTGGTTTGTTTCCTCTTGAAATAGCCACAAGCAAAGACTGCGTAAAACACATTCATTGTAAGGTGTTCCAAGCTTCCAAAAAACTACAGGTTTTCTGAATACTCGGCAAATTTTTTTTCATCCGTCCTTGATGATCTCTGTGGTAATGATCAGTTCACTAAGTCCACTTAGCTGCCCAATTTTCACTCTTCTAGGATGAAGCGTTCGTTACCAGTAACAGTTTGAATTTTTAGGTTTCACTCTATTTCCTCCTATGTAGATAGATGTCTTTTTTAAGTCTAAATCAAACACAGTTTGTGCTAGCTCCTTGAAACTTGACAAAATAAAGTAGTTCTAAGTTATGTCTTGTGGTTTGTTTCCTCTTGAAATAGGCACAAGCAAAGACTGCGTAAAACACATTCATTGGAAGGTGTGCCAAGCTTCCAAAAAACTACAGGTTTTCTGAATACTCGGCAAAATTTTTTTCATCCATCCTTGATGATCTCTGTGGTAATGATCAGTTCACTAAGTCCACTTACCTGCCCAATTTTCACTCTTCTAGGATGAAGCGTTCGTTACCAGTAACAGTTTGAATTTTTAGGTTTCACTCTATTTCCTCCTATACAGATAGATGTGTTTTTTAAGTCTAAATTAAACACGGTGTGTGCTAGCTCCTTGAAACTTGACAAAATAAAGTGTTCTAAGTTCTGTCTTTGTGGTTTGTTTCCTCTTGAAATAGCCACAAGCAAAGACTGCGTAAAACACCTTCATTGGAAAGGTGTTCCAAGCTTCCAAAATACTACTGGTTTTCTGAATACTCGGCAAATTTTTTTTCATCCGACCTTGATGATCTCTGTGGTAATGATCACTTCACTAAATCCACCTAGCTGCCCAATTTTCACTCTTCTAGGATGAAGCGTTCGTTACCAGTAACAGTTTGAATTTTTAGGTTTCACTCTATTTCCTCCTATACAGATAGATGTGTTTTTTAAGTCTAAATCAAACACGGTTTGTGCTAGCTCCTTGAAACTTGACAAAATAAAGTAGTTCTAAGTTCTGTCTTTGTGGTTTGTTTCCTCTTGAAATAGCCACAAGCAAAGACTGCGTAAAACACCTTCATTGGAAAGGTGTTCCAAGCTTCCAAAATACTACTGGTTTTCTGAATACTCGGCAAATTTTTTTTCATCCGACCTTGATGATCTCTGTGGTAATGATCAGTTCACTAAGTCCACTTAGCTGCCCAATTTTCACTCTTCTAGGATGAAGCGTTCGTTACCAGTAACAGTTTGAATTTTTAGGTTTCACTCTATTTCCTCCTATACAGATAGATGTCTTTTTTAAGTCTAAATCAAACACGGTTTGTACTAGCTCCTTGAAACTTGACAAAATAAATTACTTCTAAGTTGTGTCTTTGTGGTTTGTTTCCTCTTGAAATAGGCACAAGGAAAGACTGCGTAAAACACATTCATTGGAAAGGTGTGCCAAGCTTCCAAAATACTACTGGTTTTCTGAATACTCTGCAAATTTTTTTCATCCGACCTTGATGATCTCTGTGATAATGATCACTTCACTAAGTCCACTCAGCTGCCCAATATTCACTCTTCTAGGATGAAGTGTTCGTGACCAGTAACAGTTTGAGTTTTTAGGTTTCACTCCATTTCCTCCTATATAGATAGATGTGTTTGGAAGTCTAAATCAAACACGGTTTGTGCTAGCTCCTTGACACTTGACAAAATAAAGTAGTTCTAAGTTCTGTCTTTGTGGTTTGTTTCCTCTTGAAATAGGCACAAGCAAAGACTGCGTAAAACACCTTCATTGGAAGGGTGTTCCAAGCTTCCAAAATACAACTGGTTTTTTGAATACTCGGCAAACTTTTTTTCATCCGACCTTGATGATCTCTGTGGTAATGATCAGTTCACTAAGTCCACTTAGCTTCCCAATTTTCACTCTTCTAGGATGAAGCGTTCGTTACCAGTAACAGTTTGAATTTTTAGGTTTCACTCTATTTCCTCCTATACAGATAGATGTGTTTTTTAAGTCTAAATCAAACACGGTTTGTGCTAGCTCCTTGAAACTTGACAAAATAAAGTAGTTCTAAGTTCTGTCTTTGTGGTTTGTTTCCTCTTGAAATAGCCACAAGCAAAGACTGCGTAAAACACCTTCATTGGAAAGGTGTTCCAAGCTTCCAAAATACTAATGGTTTTCTGAATACTCGGCAAATTTTTTTTCATCCGACCTTGATGATCTCTGTGGTAATGATCAGTTCACTAAGTCCACTTAGCTGCCCAATTTTCACTCTTCTAGGATGAAGCGTTCGTTACCAGTAACAGTTTGAATTTTTAGGTTTCACTCTATTTCCTCCTATACAGATAGATGTCTTTTTTAAGTCTAAATCAAACACGGTTTGTGCTAGCTCCTTGAAACTTGACAAAATAAATTAGTTCTAAGTTGTGTCTTTGTGGTTTGTTTCCTCTTGAAATAGGCACAAGGAAAGACTGCGTAAAACACATTCATTGGAAAGGTGTGCCAAGCTTCCAAAATACTACTGGTTTTCTGAATACTCTGCAAATTTTATTCATCCGACCTTGATGATCTCTGTGATACTGATCACTTCACTAAGTCCACTCAGCTGCCCAATATTCACTCTTCTAGGATGAAGTGTTCGTTACCAGTAACAGTTTGAGTTTTTAGGTTTCACTCCATTTCCTCCTATATAGATAGATGTGTTTGGAAGTCTAAATCAAACACGGTTTGTGCTAGCTCCTTGACACTTGACAAAATAAAGTAGTTCTAAGTTCTGTCTTTGTGGTTTGTTTCCTCTTGAAATAGGCACAAGCAAAGACTGCGTAAAACACCTTCATTGGAAGGGTGTTCCAAGCTTCCAAAATACAACTGTTTTTTTGAATACTCGGCAAACTTTTTTTCATTCGACCTTGATGATCTCTGTGGTAATGATCAGTTCACTAAGTCCACTTAGCTGCCCAATTTTCACTCTTCTAGGATGAAGCGTTCGTTACCAGTAACAGTTAGAATATTTAGGTTTCACTCTATTTCCTCCTATACAGATAGATGTGTTTTTTAAGTCTAAATCAAACTCGGTGTGTGCTAGCTCCTTGAAACTTGACAAAATAAAGTAGTTCTAAGTTCTGTCTTTGTGGTTTGTTTCCTCTTGAAATAGCCACAAGCAAAGACTGCGTAAAACACCTTCATTGGAAAGGAGTTCCAAGCTTCCAAAATACTACTGGTTTTCTGAATACTCGGCAAATTTTTTTTCATCCGACCTTGATGATCTCTGTGGTAATGATCACTTCACTAAATCCACCTAGCTGCCCAATTTTCACTCTTCTAGGATGAAGCGTTCGTTACCAGTAACAGTTTGAATTTTTAGGTTTCACTCTATTTCCTCCTATACAGATAGATGTGTTTTTTAAGTCTAAATCAAACACGGTTTGTGCTAGCTCCTTGAAACTTGAAAAAATAAAGTAGTTCTAAGTTCTGTTTTTTTGGTTTGTTTCCTCTTGAAATAGGCACAAGGAAAGACTGCGTAAAACACATTCATTGGAAAGGTGTGCCAAGCTTCCAAAAAACTACTGGTTTTCTGAATACTCGGCAAATTTTTTTTCTTCCGACCTTGATGATCTCTGTGGTAATGATCACTTCACTAATTCCAATTAGCTGCCCAATTTTCACTCTTCTAAAATGAAGTGTTCGTTACCAGTAACAGTTTGAGTTTTTAGGTTTCACTCTATTTCCTCCTATATGGATAGATGTGTTTGGAAGTCTAAATCAAACACGGTTTGTGCTAGCTCCTTGAAACTTGACAAAATAAATTAGTTCTAAGTTCTGTCTTTGTTGTTTTTTTCCTCTTGAAATAGGCACAAGGAAAGACTGCGTAAAACACATTCATTTTAAAGGTGTGCCAAGCTTCCAAAATACTACTGGTTTTCTGAATATTCGGCAAATTTTTTTTCATCCGACCTTGATGATCTCTGTGATAATGATCACTTCACTAAGTCCACTCAGCTGCCCAATATTCACTCTTCTAGGATGAAGTGTTCGTTACCAGTAACAGTTTGAGTTTTTAGGTTTCACTCTATTTCCTCCTATATAGATAGATGTGTTTGGAAGTCTAAATCAAACACGGTTTGTGCTAGCTCCTTGAAACTTGACAAAATAAAGTAGTTCTAAGTTCTGTCTTTGTGGTTTGTTTCCTCTTGAAATAGGCACAAGCAAAGACTGCGTAAAACACCTTCATTGGTAGGGTGTTCCAAGCTTCCAAAATACAACTGGTATTCTGAATACTCGGCAAACTTTTTTTTATCCGACCTTGATGATCTCTGTGGTAATGATCCGTTCACTAAGTCCACCTAGCTTCCCAATTTTCACTCTTCTAGGATGAAGCGTTCGTTACCAGTAACAGTTTGAATTTTTAGGTTTCACTCTATTTCCTCCTATGCAGATAGATGTCTTTTTTAAGTCTAAATCAAACACAGTTTGTGCTAGATCCTTGAAACTTGACAAAATAAAGTAGTTCTAAGTTCTGTCTTTGTGGTTTGTTTCCTCTTGAAATAGCCACAAGCAAGGACTGCGTAAAACACCTTCATTGGAAATGTGTTCCAAGCTTCCAAAATACTACTGGTTTTCTGAATACTCGGCAAATTTTTTTCATCCGACCTTGATGATCTCTGTGGTAATGATCAGTTCACTAAGTCCACTTAGCTGCCAAATTTTCACTCTTCTAGGATGAAGCGTTCGTTACCAGTAACAGTTTGAATTTTTAGGTTTCACTCTATTTCCTCCTATACAGATAGATGTCTTTTTAAGTCTAAATCAAACACGGTTTGTGCTAGCTCCTTGAAACTTGACAAAATAAAGTAGTTCTAAGTTCTGTCTTTGTGGTTTGTTTCCTCTTGAAATAGCCACAAGCAAAGACTGCGTAAAACACATTCATTGTAAGGTGTGCCAAGCTTCCAAAAAACTACAGGTTTTCTGAATACTCGTCAAATTATTTTTCATCCGTCCTTGATGATCTCTGTGGTAATGATCAGTTCACTAAGTCCACTTAGCTGCCCAATTTTCACTCTTCTAGGATGAAGCGTTCGTTACCAGTAACAGTTTGAATTTTTAGGTTTCACTCTATTTCCTCCTATGCAGATAGATGTCTTTTTTAAGTCTAAATCAAACACAGTTTGTGCTAGCTCCTTGAAACTTGACAAAATAAAGTAGTTCTAAGTTCTGTCTTGTGGTTTGTTTCCTCTTGAAATAGGCACAAGCAAAGACTGCGTAAAACACATTCATTGGAAGGTGTGCCAAGCTTCCAAAAAACTACTGGTTTTCTGAATACTCGGCAAAATTTTTTTCATCCATCCTTGATGATCTCTGTGGTAATGATCAGTTCACTAAGTCCACTTACCTGCCCAATTTTCACTCTTCTAGGATGAAGCGTTCGTTACCAGTAACAGTTTGAATTTTTAGGTTTCACTCTATTTCCTCCTATACAGATAGATGTGTTTTTTAAGTCTAAATTAAACACGGTGTGTGCTAGCTCCTTGAAACTTGACAAAATAAAGTGTTCTAAGTTCTGTCTTTGTGGTTTGTTTCCTCTTGAAATAGCCACAAGCAAAGACTGCGTAAAACACCTTCATTGGAAAGGTGTTCCAAGCTTCCAAAATACTACTGGTTTTCTGAATACTCGGCAAATTTTTTTTCATCCGACCTTGATGATCTCTGTGGTAATGATCACTTCACTAAATCCACCTAGCTGCCCAATTTTCACTCTTCTAGGATGAAGCGTTCGTTACCAGTAACAGTTTGAATTTTTAGGTTTCACTCTATTTCCTCCTATACAGATAGATGTCTTTTTTAAGTCTAAATCAAACACGGTTTGTGCTAGCTCCTTGAAACTTGACAAAATAAATTAGTTCTAAGTTGTGTCTTTGTGGTTTGTTTCCTCTTGAAATAGGCACAAGGAAAGACTGCGTAAAACACATTCATTGGAAAGGTGTGCCAAGCTTCCAAAATACTACTGGTTTTCTGAATACTCTGCAAATTTTTTTCATCCGACCTTGATGATCTCTGTGATAATGATCACTTCACTAAGTCCACTCAGCTGCCCAATATTCACTCTTCTAGGATGAAGTGTTCGTTACCAGTAACAGTTTGAGTTTTTAGGTTTCACTCCATTTCCTCCTATATAGATAGATGTGTTTGGAAGTCTAAATCAAACACGGTTTGTGCTAGCTCCTTGACACTTGACAAAATAAAGTAGTTCTAAGTTCTGTCTTTGTGGTTTGTTTCCTCTTGAAATAGGCACAAGCAAAGACTGCGTAAAACACCTTCATTGGAAGGGTGTTCCAAGCTTCCAAAATACAACTGGTTTTTTGAATACTCGGCAAACTTTTTTTCATCCGACCTTGATGATCTCTGTGGTAATGATCAGTTCACTAAGTCCACTTAGCTTCCCAATTTTCACTCTTCTAGGATGAAGCGTTCGTTACCAGTAACAGTTTGAATTTTTAGGTTTCACTCTATTTCCTCCTATACAGATAGATGTGTTTTTTAAGTCTAAATCAAACACGGTTTGTGCTAGCTCCTTGAAACTTGACAAAATAAAGTAGTTCTAAGTTCTGTCTTTGTGGTTTGTTTCCTCTTGAAATAGCCACAAGCAAAGACTGCGTAAAACACCTTCATTGGAAAGGTGATCCAAGCTTCCAAAATACTACTGGTTTTCTGAATACTCGGCAAATTTTTTTTCATCCGACCTGGATGCTCTCTGTGGTAATGATCAGTTCAATAAGTCCACTTAGCTGCCCAATTTTCAATCTTCTAAAATGAAGCGTTCGTTACCAGTAACAGTTTGAATTTTTAGGTTTCACTCTATTTCCTCCTATGCAGACAGATGTCTTTTTTAAGTCTAAATCAAACACAGTTTGTGCTAACTCCTTGAAACTTGACAAAATAAAGTAGTTCTAAGTTCTGTCTTTTTGGTTTGTTTCCTCTTGAAATAGGCACAAGGAAAGACTGCGTAAAACACATTCATTGGAAAGGTGTGCCAAGCTTCCAAAAAACTACTGGTTTTCTGAATACTCGGCAAATTTTTTTTCTTCCGACCTTGATGATCTCTGTGGTAATGATCACTTCACTAATTCCAATTAGCTGCCCAATTTTCACTCTTCTAAAATGAAGTGTTCGTTACCAGTAACAGTTTGAGTTTTTAGGTTTCACTCTATTTCCTCCTATATGGATAGATGTGTTTGGAAGTCTAAATCAAACACGGTTTGTGCTAGCTCCTTGAAACTTGACAAAATAAATTAGTTCTAAGTTCTGTCTTTGTTGTTTTTTTCCTCTTGAAATAGGCACAAGGAAAGACTGCGTAAAACACATTCATTGGAAGGTGTGCCAAGCTTCCAAAATACTACTGGTTTTCTGAATATTCGGCAAATTTTTTTTCATCCGACCTTGATGATCTCTGTGATAATGATCACTTCACTAAGTCCACTCAGCTGCCCAATATTCACTCTTCTAGGATGAAGTGTTCGTTACCAGTAACAGTTTGAGTTTTTAGGTTTCACTCTATTTCCTCCTATACAGATAGATGTGTTTGGAAGTCTAAATCAAACACGGTTTGTGCTAGCTCCTTGAAACTTGACAAAATAAAGTAGTTCTAAGTTCTGTCTTTGTGGTTTGTTTCCTCTTGAAATAGGCACAAGCAAAGACTGCGTAAAACACCTTCATTGGTAGGGTGTTCCAAGCTTCCAAAATACAACTGGTATTCTGAATACTCGGCAAACTTTTTTTTATCCGACCTTGATGATCTCTGTGGTAATGATCAGTTCACTAAGTCCACCTAGCTTCCCAATTTTCACTCTTCTAGGATGAAGCGTTCGTTACCAGTAACAGTTTGAATTTTTAGGTTTCACTCTATTTCCTCCTATGCAGATAGATGTGTTTTTTAAGTCTAAATCAAACACAGTTTGTGCTAGATCCTTGAAACTTGACAAAATAAAGTAGTTCTAAGTTCTGTCTTTGTGGTTTGTTTCCTCTTGAAATAGCCACAAGCAAGGACTGCGTAAAACACCTTCATTGGAAATGTGTTCCAAGCTTCCAAAATACTACTGGTTTTCTGAATACTCGGCAAATTTTTTTTCTTCTGACCTTGATGATCTCTGTGGTAATGATCACTTCACTAAATCCACCTAGCTGCCCAATTTTCACTCTTCTAGGATGAAGCATTCGTTACCAGTAACAGTTTGAATTTTTAGGTTTCACTCTATTTCCTCCTATACAGATAGATGTGTTTTTTAAGTCTAAATCAAACACAGTTTGTGCTAGCTCCTTGAAACTTGACAAAATAAAGTAGTTCTAAGTTCTGTCTTTGTGGTTTGTATCCTCTTGAAATAGGCACAAGCAAACACTGCGTAAAACACCTTCATTGGAAGGGTGTTCCAAGCTTCCAAAATACAACTGGTTTTCTGAATACTCGGCAAACTTTTTTTCATCCGACCTTGATGATCTCTGTGGTAATGATCAGTTCATTAAGTCCACTTAGCTTCCCAATTTTCACTCTTCTAGGATGAAGCGTTCGTTACCATTAACAGTTTCAATTTTTAGGTTTCACTCTATTTCCTCCTATACAGATAGATGTGTTTTTTAAGTCTAAATCAAACACGGTTTGTGCTAGCTCCTTGAAACTTGACAAAATAAAGTAGTTCTAAGTTCTGTCTTTGTGGTTTGTTTCCTCTTGAAATAGCCACAAGCAAAGACTGCGTAAAACACCTTCATTGGAAAGGTGATCCAAGCTTCCAAAATACTACTGGTTTTCTGAATACTCGGCAAATTTTTTTTCATCCGACCTTGATGATCTCTGTGGTAATGATCAGTTCAATAAGTCCACTTAGCTGCCCAATTTTCACTCTTCTAGGATGAAGCGTTCGTTACCAGTAACAGTTTGAATTTTTAGGTTTAACTCTATTTCCTCCTATGCAGATAGATGTCTTTTTAATGTCTAAATCAAACACAGTTTGTGCTAACTCCTTGAAACTTGACAAAATAAAGTAGTTCTACGTTCTGTCTTTGTGGTTTGTTTCCTCTTGAAATAGCCACAAGCAAAGACTGCGTAAAACACCTTCATTGGAAAGGTGTTCCAAGCTTCCAAAATACTACTGGTTTTCTGAATACTCGGCAAATTTTTTTTCATCCGAACTTGATGATCTCTGTGGTAATGATCACTTCACTAAGTCCACTTAGCTGCCCAATATTCACTCTTCTAGGATGAAGCGTTCGTTACCAGTAACAGTTTGAATTTTTAGGTTTCACTCTATTTTCTCCTATACAGATAGATGTCTTTTTTAAGTCGAAATCAAACACGTTTTGTGCTAGCTCCTTGAAACTTGACAAAATAACGTAGTTCTAAGTTCTGTCTTTGTGGTTTGTTTCCTCTTGAAATAGGCACAAGTGAAGACTGCGTAAAACACATTCATTGAAAAGGTGTTCCAAGCTTCCAAAATACTACTGGTTTTCTGAATACTCGGCAAATTTTATTTCATCCGACCTTGATGATCTCTGTGGTAATTATCACTTCACTAAGTCCACTTAGCTGCCCAATATTCACTCTTCTAGGATGAAGTGTTCGTTACCAGTAACAGTTTGAGTTTTTAGGTTTCACTCTATTTTTTCCTAAATAGATAGATGTGTTTGAAAGTCTAAATCAA
The DNA here is from genome assembly GCF_048772815.1 of Callospermophilus lateralis. Taxonomy (NCBI): domain Eukaryota; kingdom Metazoa; phylum Chordata; class Mammalia; order Rodentia; family Sciuridae; genus Callospermophilus; species Callospermophilus lateralis. Next base: position 20,561 of record NW_027515372.1, read on the forward strand.
ACACGGTTTGTGCTAGCTCCTTGAAACTTGACAAAATAAAGTAGTTCTAAGTTCTGTCTTTGTGGTTTTTTTCCTCTTGAAATAGGCACAAGCAAAGACTGCGTAAAACACATTCATTGGAAGGTGTGCCAAGCTTCCAAAAAACTACAGGTTTTCTGTATACTCGGCAAATTTTTTTCATCCGTCCTTGATGATCTCTGTGGTAATGATCAGTTCACTAAGTCCACTTACCTGCCCAATTTTCACTCTTCTAGGATGAAGCGTTCGTTACCAGTAACAGTTTGAATTTTTAGGTTTCACTCTATTTCCTCCTATACAGATAGATGTGTTTTTTAAGTCTAAGTCAAACACGGTGTGTGCTAGCTCCTTGAAACTTGACAAAATAAAGTAGTTCTAAGTTCTGTCTTTGTGGTTTGTTTCCTCTTGAAATAGCCACAAGCAAAGACTGCGTAAAACATTTTCATTGGAAAGGTGTTCCAAGCTTCCAAAATACTACTGGTTTTCTGAATACTCTGCAAATTTTTTTTCATCCGACCTTGATGATCTCTGTGGTAATGATCACTTCACTAAATCCACCTAGCTGCACAATTTTCACTCTTCTAGGATGAAGCGTTCGTTACCAGTAACAGTTTGAATTTTTAGGTTTCACTCTATTTCCTCCTATACAGATAGATATGTTTTTTAAGTCTAAATCAAACACGGTTTGTGCTAGCTCCTTGAAACTTGACAAAATAAAGTAGTTCTAAGTTCTGTCTTTGTGGTTTGTTTCCTCTTGAAATAGCCACAAGCAAAGACTGCGTAAAACACCTTCATTGGAAAGGTGTTCCAAGCTTCCAAAATACTACTGGTTTTCTGAATACTCGGCAAATTTTTTTTCATCCGACCTTGATGATCTCTGTGATAATGATCACTTCACTAAGTCCACTCAGCTGCCCAATATTCACTCTTCTAGGATGAAGTGTTCGTTACCAGTAACAGTTTGAGTTTTTAGGTTTCACTCTATTTCCTCCTATATAGATAGATGTGTTTGGAAGTCTAAATCAAACACGGTTTGTGCTAGCTCCTTGACACTTGACAAAATAAAGTAGTTCTAAGTTCTGTCTTTGTGGTTTGTTTCCTCTTGAAATAGGCACAAGCAAAGACTGCGTAAAACACCTTCATTGGAAGGGTGTTCCAAGCTTCCAAAATACAACTGGTTTTTTGAATACTCGGCAAACTTTTTTTCATCCGACCTTGATGATCTCTGTGGTAATGATCAGTTCACTAAGTCCACTTAGCTTCCCAATTTTCACTCTTCTAGGATGAAGCGTTTGTTACCAGTAACAGTTTGAATTTTTAGGTTTCACTCTATTTCCTCCTATACAGATAGATGTGTTTTTTAAGTCTAAATCAAACACGGTTTGTGCTAGCTCCTTGAAACTTGACAAAATAAAGTAGTTCTAAGTTCTGTCTTTGTGGTTTGTTTCCTCTTGAAATAGCCACAAGCAAAGACTGCGTAAAACACCTTCATTGGAAAGGTGATCCAAGCTTCCAAAATACTACTGGTTTTCTGAATACTCGGCAAATTTTTTTTCATCCGACCTGGATGCTCTCTGTGGTAATGATCAGTTCAATAAGTCCACTTAGCTGCCCAATTTTCAATCTTCTAAAATGAAGCGTTCGTTACCAGTAACAGTTTGAATTTTTAGGTTTCACTCTATTTCCTCCTATGCAGACAGATGTCTTTTTTAAGTCTAAATCAAACACAGTTTGTGCTAACTCCTTGAAACTTGAGAAAATAAAGTAGTTCTAAGTTCTGTCTTTGTGGTTTGTTTCCTCTTGAAATAGGCACAAGGAAAGACTGCATAAAACACATTCATTGGAAAGGTGTGCCAAGCTTCCAAAATACTACTGGTTTTCTGAATATTCGGCAAATTTTTTTTCATCCGACCTTGATGATCTCTGTGATAATGATCACTTCACTAAGTCCACTCAGCTGCCCAATATTCACTCTTCTAGGATGAAGTGTTCGTTACCAGTAACAGTTTGAGTTTTTAGGTTTCACTCTATTTCCTCCTATACAGATAGATGTGTTTGGAAGTCTAAATCAAACACGGTTTGTGCTAGCTCCTTGAAACTTGACAAAATAAAGTAGTTCTAAGTTCTGTCTTTGTGGTTTGTTTCCTCTTGAAATAGGCACAAGCAAAGACTGCGTAAAACACCTTCATTGGTAGGGTGTTCCAAGCTTCCAAAATACAACTGGTATTCTGAATACTCGGCAAACTTTTTTTTATCCGACCTTGATGATCTCTGTGGTAATGATCAGTTCACTAAGTCCACCTAGCTTCCCAATTTTCACTCTTCTAGGATGAAGCGTTCGTTACCAGTAACAGTTTGAATTTTTAGGTTTCACTCTATTTCCTCCTATGCAGATAGATGTGTTTTTTAAGTCTAAATCAAACACAGTTTGTGCTAGATCCTTGAAACTTGACAAAATAAAGTAGTTCTAAGTTCTGTCTTTGTGGTTTGTTTCCTCTTGAAATAGCCACAAGCAAGGACTGCGTAAAACACCTTCATTGGAAATGTGTTCCAAGCTTCCAAAATACTACTGGTTTCCTGAATACTCGGCAAATTTTTTTTCTTCTGACCTTGATGATCTCTGTGGTAATGATCACTTCACTAAATCCACCTAGCTGCCCAATTTTCACTCTTCTAGGATGAAGCATTCGTTACCAGTAACAGTTTGAATTTTTAGGTTTCACTCTATTTCCTCCTATACAGATAGATGTGTTTTTTAAGTCTAAATCAAACACAGTTTGTGCTAGCTCCTTGAAACTTGACAAAATAAAGTAGTTCTAAGTTCTGTCTTTGTGGTTTGTATCCTCTTGAAATAGGCACAAGCAAACACTGCGTAAAACACCTTCATTGGAAGGGTGTTCCAAGCTTCCAAAATACAACTGGTTTTCTGAATACTCGGCAAACTTTTTTTCATCCGACCTTGATGATCTCTGTGGTAATGATCAGTTCATTAAGTCCACTTAGCTTCCCAATTTTCACTCTTCTAGGATGAAGCGTTCGTTACCATTAACAGTTTCAATTTTTAGGTTTCACTCTATTTCCTCCTATACAGATAGATGTGTTTTTTAAGTCTAAATCAAACACGGTTTGTGCTAGCTCCTTGAAACTTGACAAAATAAAGTAGTTCTAAGTTCTGTCTTTGTGGTTTGTTTCCTCTTGAAATAGCCACAAGCAAAGACTGCGTAAAACACCTTCATTGGAAAGGTGATCCAAGCTTCCAAAATACTACTGGTTTTCTGAATACTCGGCAAATTTTTTTTCATCCGACCTTGATGATCTCTGTGGTAATGATCAGTTCAATAAGTCCACTTAGCTGCCCAATTTTCACTCTTCTAGGATGAAGCGTTCGTTACCAGTAACAGTTTGAATTTTTAGGTTTAACTCTATTTCCTCCTATGCAGATAGATGTCTTTTTAATGTCTAAATCAAACACAGTTTGTGCTAACTCCTTGAAACTTGACAAAATAAAGTAGTTCTACGTTCTGTCTTTGTGGTTTGTTTCCTCTTGAAATAGCCACAAGCAAAGACTGCGTAAAACACCTTCATTGGAAAGGTGTTCCAAGCTTCCAAAATACTACTGGTTTTCTGAATACTCGGCAAATTTTTTTTCATCCGAACTTGATGATCTCTGTGGTAATGATCACTTCACTAAGTCCACTTAGCTGCCCAATATTCACTCTTCTAGGATGAAGCGTTCGTTACCAGTAACAGTTTGAATTTTTAGGTTTCACTCTATTTTCTCCTATACAGATAGATGTCTTTTTTAAGTCGAAATCAAACACGTTTTGTGCTAGCTCCTTGAAACTTGACAAAATAACGTAGTTCTAAGTTCTGTCTTTGTGGTTTGTTTCCTCTTGAAATAGGCACAAGTGAAGACTGCGTAAAACACATTCATTGAAAAGGTGTTCCAAGCTTCCAAAATACTACTGGTTTTCTGAATACTCGGCAAATTTTTTTTCATCCGACCTTGATGATCTCTGTGGTAATTATCACTTCACTAAGTCCACTTAGCTGCCCAATATTCACTCTTCTAGGATGAAGTGTTCGTTACCAGTAACAGTTTGAGTTTTTAGGTTTCACTCTATTTTTTCCTAAATAGATAGATGTGTTTGAAAGTCTAAATCAAACACGGTTTGTGCTAGCTCCTTGAAACTTGACAAAATAAAGTAGTTCTAAGTTCTGTCTTTGTGGTTTTTTTCCTCTTGAAATAGGCACAAGCAAAGACTGCGTAAAACACATTCATTGGAAGGTGTGCCAAGCTTCCAAAAAACTACAGGTTTTCTGTATACTCGGCAAATTTTTTTCATCCGTCCTTGATGATCTCTGTGGTAATGATCAGTTCACTAAGTCCACTTACCTGCCCAATTTTCACTCTTCTAGGATGAAGCGTTCGTTACCAGTAACAGTTTGAATTTTTAGGTTTCACTCTATTTCCTCCTATACAGATAGATGTGTTTTTTAAGTCTAAATCAAACACGGTGTGTGCTAGCTCCTTGAAACTTGACAAAATAAAGTAGTTCTAAGTTCTGTCTTTGTGGTTTGTTTCCTCTTGAAATAGCCACAAGCAAAGACTGCGTAAAACATTTTCATTGGAAAGGTGTTCCAAGCTTCCAAAATACTACTGGTTTTCTGAATACTCTGCAAATTTTTTTTCATCCGACCTTGATGATCTCTGTGGTAATGATCACTTCACTAAATCCACCTAGCTGCACAATTTTCACTCTTCTAGGATGAAGCGTTCGTTACCAGTAACAGTTTGAATTTTTAGGTTTCACTCTATTTCCTCCTATACAGATAGATATGTTTTTTAAGTCTAAATCAAACACGGTTTGTGCTAGCTCCTTGAAACTTGACAAAATAAAGTAGTTCTAAGTTCTGTCTTTGTGGTTTGTTTCCTCTTGAAATAGCCACAAGCAAAGACTGCGTAAAACACCTTCATTGGAAAGGTGTTCCAAGCTTCCAAAATACTACTGGTTTTCTGAATACTCGGCAAATTTTTTTTCATCCGACCTTGATGATCTCTGTGGTAATGATCAGTTCACTAAGTCCACTTAGCTGCCCAATTTTCACTCTTCTAGGATGAAGCGTTCGTTACCAGTAACAGTTTGAATTTTTAGGTTTCACTCTATTTCCTCCTATACAGATAGATGTCTTTTTTAAGTCTAAATCAAACACGGTTTGTGCTAGCTCCTTGAAACTTGACAAAATAAATTAGTTCTAAGTTGTGTCTTTGTGGTTTGTTTCCTCTTGAAATAGGCACAAGGAAAGTCTGCGTAAAACACATTCATTGGAAAGGTGTGCCAAGCTTCCAAAATACTACTGGTTTTCTGAATACTCTGCAAATTTTTTTCATCCGACCTTGATGATCTCTGTGATAATGATCACTTCACTAAGTCCACTCAGCTGCCCAATATTCACTCTTCTAGGATGAAGTGTTCGTTACCAGTAACAGTTTGAGTTTTTAGGTTTCACTCTATTTCCTCCTATATAGATAGATGTGTTTGGAAGTCTAAATCAAACACGGTTTGTGCTAGCTCCTTGACACTTGACAAAATAAAGTAGTTCTAAGTTCTGTCTTTGTGGTTTGTTTCCTCTTGAAATAGGCACAAGCAAAGACTGCGTAAAACACCTTCATTGGAAGGGTGTTCCAAGCTTCCAAAATACAACTGGTTTTTTGAATACTCGGCAAACTTTTTTTCATCCGACCTTGATGATCTCTGTGGTAATGATCAGTTCACTAAGTCCACTTAGCTTCCCAATTTTCACTCTTCTAGGATGAAGCGTTTGTTACCAGTAACAGTTTGAATTTTTAGGTTTCACTCTATTTCCTCCTATACAGATAGATGTGTTTTTTAAGTCTAAATCAAACACGGTTTGTGCTAGCTCCTTGAAACTTGACAAAATAAAGTAGTTCTAAGTTCTGTCTTTGTGGTTTGTTTCCTCTTGAAATAGCCACAAGCAAAGACTGCGTAAAACACCTTCATTGGAAAGGTGATCCAAGCTTCCAAAATACTACTGGTTTTCTGAATACTCGGCAAATTTTTTTTCATCCGACCTGGATGCTCTCTGTGGTAATGATCAGTTCAATAAGTCCACTTAGCTGCCCAATTTTCAATCTTCTAAAATGAAGCGTTCGTTACCAGTAACAGTTTGAATTTTTAGGTTTCACTCTATTTCCTCCTATGCAGACAGATGTCTTTTTTAAGTCTAAATCAAACACAGTTTGTGCTAACTCCTTGAAACTTGAGAAAATAAAGTAGTTCTAAGTTCTGTCTTTGTGGTTTGTTTCCTCTTGAAATAGGCACAAGGAAAGACTGCATAAAACACATTCATTGGAAAGGTGTCCCAAGCTTCCAAAAAACTACTGGTTTTCTGAATACTCGGCAAATTTTTTTTCATCCGACCTTGATGATCTCTGTGGTAATGATCACTTCACTAAGTCCACTTAGCTGCCCAATATTCACTCTTCTAGGATGAAGTGTTCGTTACCAGTAACAGTTTGAGTTTTTAGGTTTCACTCTATTTCCTCCTAAATAGATAGATGTGTTTGAAAGTCTAAATCAAACACGGTTTGTGCTAGCTCCTTGAAACTTGACAAAATAAAGTAGTTCTAAGTTCTGTCTTTGTGGTTTGTTTCCTCTTGAAATAGGCACAAGCAAAGACTGCATAAAACACATTCATTGGAAGGTGTGCCAAGCTTAAAAAAACTACAGGTTTTCTGAATACTCGGCACATTTTTTTTCATCCGTCCTTGATGATCTCTGTGGTAATGATCAGTTAACTAAGTCCACTTACCTGCCCAATTTTCACTCTTCTAGAATGAAGCGTTCGTTACCAGTAACAGATTGAATTTTTAGGTTTCACTCTATTTCCTCCTATACAGATAGATGTGTTTTTTAAGTCTAAATCAAACACGGTGTGTGCTAGCTCCTTGAAACTTGACAAAATAAAGTAGTTCTAAGTTCTGTCTTTGTGGTTTGTTTCCTCTTGAAATAGCCACAAGCAAAGACTGCGTAAAACATTTTCATTGGAAAGGTGTTCCAAGCTTCCAAAATACTACTGGTTTCTGAATACTCGGCAAATTTTTTTTCATCCGACCTTGATGATCTCTGTGGTAATGATCAGTTCAATAAGTCCACTTAGCTGCCCAATTTTCACTCTTCTAGGATGAAGCGTTCGTTACCAGTAACAGTTTGAATTTTTAGGTTTCACTCTATTTCCTCCTATGCAGATAGATGTCTTTTTTGAGTCTAAATCAAACACAGTTTGTGCTAACTCCTTGAAACTTGACAAAATAAAGTAGTTCTAAGGTCTGTCTTTGTGGTTTGTTTCCTCTTGAAATAGGCACAAGGAAAGACTGCGTAAAACACATTCATTGTAAAAGTGTGCCAAGCTTCCAAAAAACTACTGGTTTTCTGAATACTCGGCAAATTTTTTTTCATCCGACCTTGATGATCTCTGTGGTAATGATCACTTCACTAAGTCCACTTAGCTGCCCAATATTCACTCTTCTAGGATGAAGTGTTCGTTACCAGTAACAGTTTGAGTTTTTAGGTTTCACTCTATTTCCTCCTATATAGATAGATGTGTTTGGAAGTCTAAATCAAACACGGTTTGTGCTAGCTCCTCGAAACTTGACTAAATAAAGTAGTTCTAAGTTCTGTCTTTGTGGTTTGTTTCCTCTTGAAATAGGCACAAGCAAAGACTGCGTAAAACACCTTCATTGGAAGGGTGTTCCAAGCTTCCAAAATACAACTGGTATTCTGAATACTCGGCAAACTTTTTTTCATCCGACCTTGATGATCTCTGTGGTAATGATCAGTTCACTAAGTCCACTTAGCTTCCCAATTTTCACTCTTCTAGGATGAAGCGTTCGTTACCAGTAACAGTTTGAATTTTTAGGTTTCACTCTATTTTCTCCTATACAGATAGATGTGTTTTTTAAGTCTAAATCAAACACGGTTTGTGCTAGCTCCTTGAAACTTGACAAAATAAAGTAGTTCTAAGTTCTGTCTTTGTGGTTTGTTTCCTCTTGAAATAGCCACAAGCAAAGACTGCGTAAAACACCTGCATTGGAAAGGTGATCCAAGCTTCCAAAATACTACTGGTTTTCTGAATACTCGGCAAATTTTTTTTCATCCGACCTTGATGATCTCTGTGGTAATGATCAGTTCAATAAGTCCACTTAGCTGCCCAATTTTCACTCTTCTAGGATGAAGCGTTCGTTACCAGTAACAGTTTGAATTTTTAGGTTTCACTCTATTTCCTCCTATACAGATAGATGTCTTTTTTAAGTCTAAATCAAACACGGTTTGTGCTAGCTCCTTGAAACTTGACAAAATAAATTAGTTCTAAGTTCTGTCTTTGTTGTTTTTTCCTCTTGAAATAGGCACAAGGAAAGACTGCGTAAAACACATTCATTGGAAAGGTGTGCCAAGCTTCCAAAATACTACTGGTTTTCTGAATATTCGGCAAATTTTTTTTCATCCGACCTTGATGATCTCTGTGATAATGATCACTTCACTAAGTCCACTCAGCTGCCCAATATTCACTCTTCTAGGATGAAGTGTTCGTTACCAGTAACAGTTTGAGTTTTTAGGTTTCACTCTATTTCCTCCTATATAGATAGATGTGTTTGGAAGTCTAAATCAAACACGGTTTGTGCTAGCTCCTTGAAACTTGACAAAATAAAGTAGTTCTAAGTTCTGTCTTTGTGGTTTGTTTCCTCTTGAAATAGGCACAAGCAAAGACTGCGTAAAACACCTTCATTGGAAGGGTGTTCCAAGCTTCCAAAATACAACTGGTATTCTGAATACTCGGCAAACTTTTTTTTATCCGACCTTGATGATCTCTGTGGTAATGATCAGTTCACTAAGTCCACCTAGCTTCCCAATTTTCACTCTTCTAGGATGAAGCGTTCGTTACCAGTAACAGTTTGAATTTTTAGGTTTCACTCTATTTCCTCCTATGCAGATAGATGTCTTTTTTAAGTCTAAATCAAACACAGTTTGTGCTAGATCCTTGAAACTTGACAAAATAAAGTAGTTCTAAGTTCTGTCTTTGTGGTTTGTTTCCTCTTGAAATAGCCACAAGCAAAGACTGCGTAAAACACCTTCATTGGAAATGTGTTCCAAGCTTCCAAAATACTACTGGTTTTCTGAATACTCGGCAAATTTTTTTCATCCGACCTTGATGATCTCTGTGGTAATGATCAGTTCACTAAGTCCACTTAGCTGCCCAATTTTCACTCTTCTAGGATGAAGCGTTCGTTACCAGTAACAGTTTGAATTTTTAGGTTTCACTCTATTTCCTCCTATACAGATAGATGTCTTTTTAAGTCTAAATCAAACACGGTTTGTGCTAGCTCCTTGAAACTTGACAAAATAAAGTAGTTCTAAGTTCTGTCTTTGTGGTTTGTTTCCTCTTGAAATAGCCACAAGCAAAGACTGCGTAAAACACATTCATTGTAAGGTGTGCCAAGCTTCCAAAAAACTACAGGTTTTCTGAATACTCGGCAAATTTTTTTTCATCCGTCCTTGATGATCTCTGTGGTAATGATCAGTTCACTAAGTCCACTTAGCTGCCCAATTTTCACTCTTCTAGGATGAAGCGTTCGTTACCAGTAACAGTTTGAATTTTTAGGTTTCACTCTATTTCCTCCTATACAGATAGATGTGTTTTTTAAGTCTAAATTAAACACGGTGTGTGCTAGCTCCTTGAAACTTGACAAAATAAAGTGTTCTAAGTTCTGTCTTTGTGGTTTGTTTCCTCTTGAAATAGCCACAAGCAAAGACTGCGTAAAACACCTTCATTGGAAAGGTGTTCCAAGCTTCCAAAATACTACTGGTTTTCTGAATACTCGGCAAATTTTTTTTCATCCGACCTTGATGATCTCTGTGGTAATGATCACTTCACTAAATCCACCTAGCTGCCCAATTTTCACTCTTCTAGGATGAAGCGTTCGTTACCAGTAACAGTTTGAATTTTTAGGTTTCACTCTATTTCCTCCTATACAGATAGATGTGTTTTTTAAGTCTAAATCAAACACGGTTTGTGCTAGCTCCTTGAAACTTGACAAAATAAAGTAGTTCTAAGTTCTGTCTTTGTGGTTTGTTTCCTCTTGAAATAGCCACAAGCAAAGACTGCGTAAAACACCTTCATTGGAAAGGTGTTCCAAGCTTCCAAAATACTACTGGTTTTCTGAATACTCGGCAAATTTTTTTTCATCCGACCTTGATGATCTCTGTGGTAATGATCAGTTCACTAAGTCCACTTAGCTGCCCAATTTTCACTCTTCTAGGATGAAGCGTTCGTTACCAGTAACAGTTTGAATTTTTAGGTTTCACTCTATTTCCTCCTATACAGATAGATGTCTTTTTTAAGTCTAAATCAAACACGGTTTGTGCTAGCTCCTTGAAACTTGACAAAATAAATTAGTTCTAAGTTGTGTCTTTGTGGTTTGTTTCCTCTTGAAATAGGCACAAGGAAAGACTGCGTAAAACACATTCATTGGAAAGGTGTGCCAAGCTTCCAAAATACTACTGGTTTTCTGAATACTCTGCAAATTTTTTTCATACGACCTTGATGATCTCTGTGATAATGATCACTTCACTAAGTCCACTCAGCTGCCCAATATTCACTCTTCTAGGATGAAGTGTTCGTTACCATTAACAGTTTGAGTTTTTAGGTTTCACTCTATTTAATCCTATATAGATAGATGTGTTTGGAAGTCTAAATCAAACACGGTTTGTGCTAGCTCCTTGACACTTGACAAAATAAAGTAGTTCTAAGTTCTGTCTTTGTGGTTTGTTTCCTCTTGAAATAGGCACAAGCAAAGACTGCGTAAAACACCTTCATTGGAAGGGTGTTCCAAGCTTCCAAAATACAACTGGTTTTTTGAATACTCGGCAAACTTTTTTTCATCCGACCTTGATGATCTCTGTGGTAATGATCAGTTCACTAAGTCCACTTAGCTTCCCAATTTTCACTCTTCTAGGATGAAGCGTTCGTTACCAGTAACAGTTTGAATTTTTAGGTTTCACTCTATTTCCTCCTATACAGATAGATGTGTTTTTTAAGTCTAAATCAAACACGGTTTGTGCTAGCTCCTTGAAACTTGACAAAATAAAGTAGTTCTAAGTTCTGTCTTTGTGGTTTGTTTCCTCTTGAAATAGCCACAAGCAAAGACTGCGTAAAACACCTTCATTGGAAAGGTGATCCAAGCTTCCAAAATACTACTGGTTTTCTGAATACTCGGCAAATTTTTTTTCATCCGACCTGGATGCTCTCTGTGGTAATGATCAGTTCAATAAGTCCACTTAGCTGCCCAATTTTCAATCTTCTAAAATGAAGCGTTCGTTACCAGTAACAGTTTGAATTTTTAGGTTTCATTCTATTTCCTCCTATGCAGACAGATGTCTTTTTTAAGTCTAAATCAAACACAGTTTGTGCTAACTCCTTGAAACTTGACAAAATAAAGTAGTTCTAAGTTCTGTCTTTGTGGTTTGTTTCCTCTTGAAATAGGCACAAGGAAAGACTGCATAAAACACATTCATTGGAAAGGTGTCCCAAGCTTCCAAAAAACTACTGGTTTTCTGAATACTCGGCAAATTTTTTTTCATCCGACCTTGATGATCTCTGTGGTAATGATCACTTCACTAAGTCCACTTAGCTGCCCAATATTCACTCTTCTAGGATGAAGTGTTCGTTACCAGTAACAGTTTGAGTTTTTAGGTTTCACTCTATTTCCTCCTAAATAGATAGATGTGTTTGAAAGTCTAAATCAAACACGGTTTGTGCTAGCTCCTTGAAACTTGACAAAATAAAGTAGTTCTAAGTTCTGTCTTTGTGGTTTGTTTCCTCTTGAAATAGGCACAAGCAAAGACTGCATAAAACACATTCATTGGAAGGTGTGCCAAGCTTAAAAAAACTACAGGTTTTCTGAATACTCGGCAAATTTTTTTTCATCCGTCCTTGATGATCTCTGTGGTAATGATCAGTTCACTAAGTCCACTTACCTGCCCAATTTTCACTCTTCTAGAATGAAGCGTTCGTTACCAGTAACAGATTGAATTTTTAGGTTTCACTCTATTTCCTCCTATACAGATAGATGTCTTTTTTAAGTCTAAATCAAACACGGTTTGTGCTAGCTCCTTGAAACTTGACAAAATAAAGTAGTTCTAAGTTCTGTCTTTGTGGTTTGTTTCCTCTTGAAATAGGCACAAGGAAAGACTGCGTAAAACACATTCATTGGAAAGGTGTGCCAAGCTTCCAAAAAACTACTGGTTTTCTGAATACTCGGCAAATTTTTTTTCATCCGACATTGATGATCTCTGTGGTTATGATCACTTCACTAAGTCCACTTAGCTGCCCAATATTCACTCTTCTAGGATGAAGTGTTCGTTACCAGTAACAGTTTGAGTTTTTTAGGTTTCACTCTATTTAATCCTATATAGATAGATGTTTTTGGAAGTCTAAATCAAACACGGTTTGTGCTAGCTCCTTGAAACTTGACAAAATAAAGTAGTTCTAAGTTCTGTCTTTGTGGTTTGTTTCCTCTTGAAATAGGCACAAGCAAACACTGCGTAAAACACATTCATTGGAAGGTGTGCCAAGCTTCCAAAAAACTACTGGTTTTCTGAATACTCGGCAAATTTTTTTTCATCCGACCTTGATGATCTCTGTGGTAGTGATCACTTCACTAAGTCCACTTAGCTGCCCAATTTTCACTCTTCTATGAAGCGTTCGTTACCAGTAACAGTTTGAATTTTTAGGTTTCACTCTATTTCTTCCTATACAGATAGATGTCTTTTTTAAGTCTAAATCAAACACGGTTTGTGCTAGCTTTTAGAAACTTGACAAAATAAAGTAGTTCTAAGTTCTGTCTTTGTGGTTTGTTTCCTCTTGAAATAGGTGCAATGTAAGACTGCGTAAAACACATTCATTGGAAAGGTGTGGCAAGCTTCCAAAAAACTACTGTTTTTCTGAATACTCGACAAATTTTTTTTCTTCCGACCTTGATGATCTCTGTGGTAATGATCACTTCACTAAGTCCACTTAGCTGCCCAAATTTCACTCTTCTAGGATGAAGCGTTCGTTACCAGTAACAGTTTGAATTTTTAGGTTTCACTCTATTTCCTCCTATACAGATAGATGTGTTTTTTAAGTCTAAATCAAACACGGTTTGTGCTAGCTCCTTGAAACGTGACAAAATAAAGTAGTTCTAAGTTCTGTCTTTGTGGTTTGTTTCCTCTTGAAATAGGCACAAGCAAAGACTGCGTAAAACACATTCATTGGAAGGTGTGCCAAGCTTCCAAAAAACTACTGGTTTTCTGAATACTCGGCAAATTTTTTTTCATCCGACCTTGATGATCTCTGTGGTAATGATCACTTCACTAACTCCACGTAGCTGCCAAATTTTCACTCTTCTAGGATGAAGCGTTCGTTACCAGTAACAGTTTGAGTTTTTAGGTTTCACTCTATTTCCTCCTATATAGATAGATGTGTTTGGAAGTCTAAATCAAACACGGTTTGTGCTAGCTCCTTGAAACTTGACAAAATAAAGTAGTTCTAAGTTCTGTCTTTGTGGTTTGTTTCCTCTTGAAATAGGCACAAGCAAAGACTGCGTAAAACACATTCATTGGAAGGTGGGCCAAGCTTCCAAAAAACTACTGGTTTTCTGAATACTGGGCAAATTTTTTTTCATCCGACCTTGATGATCTCTGTGGTAATGACCACTTCACTAAGTCCACTTAGCTGCCCAATTTTCACTCTTCTAGGATGAAGCGTTCGTTACCTGTAACAGTTTGAATTTTGAGGTTTCACTCTATTTCCTCCTATACAGATAGATGTCTTTTTTAAGTCTAAATCAAACACGGTTTGTGCTAGCTCCTTGAAACTTGACAAAATAAAGTAGTTCTAAGTTCTGTCTTTGTGGTTTGTTTCCTCTTGAAATAGGCACAAGCAAAGACTGCGTAAAACACCTTCATTTGAAAGGTTTCCAAGCTTCCAAATACTACTGGTTTTCTGAATACTTGGCAAATTTTTTTTCATCCGACCTTGATGATCTCTGTGGTAATGATCAGTTCACTAAGTCCACTTAGCTGCCCAATTTCACTCTTCTAGGATGAAGCGTTCTTTACCAGTAACAGTTTGAATTTTGAGGTTTCACTCTATTTCCTCCTATACAGATAGATGTCTTTTTTAAGTCTAAATCAAACACGGTTTGTGCTAGCTCCTTGAAACTTGACAAAATAAAGTAGTTCTAAGTTCTGTCTTTGTGGTTTGTTTCCTCTTGAAATAGGCACAAGGAAAGACTGCGTAAAACACATTCATTGGAAAGGTATGCCAAGCTTCCAAAAAACTACTGGTTTTCTGAATACTCGGCAAAATTTTTTTCATCCGACATTGATGATCTCTGTGGTTATGATCACTTCACTAAGTCCACTTAGCTGCCCAATATTCACTCTTCTAGGATGAAGTGTTCGTTACCAGTAACAGTTTGAGTTTTTAGGTTTCACTCTATTTCCTCCTATATAGATAGATGTGTTTGGAAGTCTAAATCAAACACGGTTTGTGCTAGCTCCTTGAAACTTGACAAAATAAAGTAGTTCTAAGTTCTGTCTTTGTGTTGGTTCCTCTTGAAATAGCCACAAGCAAAGACTGCGTAAAACACCTTCATTGGAAAGGTGTTCCAAGCTTCCAAAATACTACTGGTTTTCTGAATACTCGGCAAATTTTTTTTCATCCGACCTTGATGATCTCTGTGGTAATGATCAGTTCAATAAGTCCACTTAGCTGCCCAATTTTCACTCTTCTAGGATGAAGCGTTCGTTACCACTAACAGTTTGAATTTTTAGGTTTCACTCTATTTCCTCCTATACAGATAGATGTGTTTTTTAAGTCTAAATCAAACACGGTTTGTGCTATTGCCTTGAAACTTGACAAAATAAAGTAGTTCTAAGTTCTGTCTTTGTGGTTTGTTTCCTCTTGAAATAGCCACAAGCAAAGACTGCGTAAAACACCTTCATTGGAAAGGTGTTCCAAGCTTCCAAAATACTACTGGTTTTCTGAATACTCGGCAAATTTTTTTTCATCCGACCTTGATGATCTCTGTGGTAATGATCAGTTCAATAAGTCCACTTAGCTGCCCAATTTTCACTCTTCTAGGATGAAGCGTTCGTTACCAGTAACAGTTTGAATTTTTAGGTTTCACTCTATTTCCTCCTATACAGATAGATGTGTTTTTTAAGTCTAATCAAACACGGTTTGTGCTAGCGCCTTGAAACTTGACAAAATAAAGTAGTTCTAAGTTCTGTCTTTGTGGTTTGTTTCCTCTTGAAATAGCCACAAGCAAAGACTGCGTAAAACACCTTCATTGGAAGGTGTGCCAAGCTTCCAAAAAACTACTGGTTTTCTGAATACTCGGCAAATTTTTTTTCATCCGACCCTGATGATCTCTGTTGTAATGATCACTTCACTAAGTCCACTTAGGTGCCCAATTTTCACTCTTCTAGGATGAAGCGTTCGTTACCAGTAACAGTTTGAATATTTGGTTTCACTCTATTTCCTCCTATATAGATGTCTTTTCTAAGTCTAAATCAAACACAGTTTGTGCTAGCTCCTTGAAACTTGACAAAATAAAGTAGTTCTAAGTTCTGTCTTTGTGGTTTGTTTTCTCTTGAAATAGCTACAAGGAAAGACTGCGCAAAACACATTCATTGCAAAGGTGTGCCATGCTTCCAAACAACTACTGGTTTTCTGAATACTCGGCAAATTTTTTTTCATCCGACCTTGATGATCTCTGTGGTAATGATCACTTCACTAAGTCCACTTAGCTGCCCAATATTCACTCTTCTAGGATGAAGTGTTCGTTACCAGTAAAAGTTTGAGTTTTTAGGTTTCACTCTATTTCCTCCTATACAGATAGATGTGTTTGGAAGTCTAAATCAAACACGGGTTGTGCTAGCTCCTTGAAACTTGACAAAATAAAGTAGTTCTAAGTTGTGTCTTTGTGGTTTGTTTCCTCTTGAAATAGGCACAAGCAAAGACTGCATAAAACACATTCATTGGAAGGAGTGCCAAGCTTCCAAATAACTACTGGTTTTCTGAAAACTCGGCAAATTTTTTTTCATCCGACCTTGATGATCTCTGTGGTAATGATCACTTCACTAAGTCCACATAGCTGCCCAATTTTCACTCTTCTAGGATGAAACGTTCGTTACCAGTAACAGTTTGAATTTTTAGGTTTCACTCTATTTCCTCCTATACTGATAGATGTGTTTTTTAAGTCTAAATAAAACACGGTTTGTGCTAGCTCCTTGAAACTTGACAAAATAAAGTCGTTCTAAGTTCTGTCTTTGTGGTTTGTTTCCTCTTGAAATAGCCACAAGCAAAGACTGCGTAAAACACCTTCATTGGAAGGTGTGCCAAGCTTCCAAAAAACTACTGGTTTTCTGAATACGCGGCAAATTTTTTTCATCCGACCCTGATGATCTCTGTGGTAATGATCACTTCACTAAGTCCCACTTAGGTGCCCAATTTTCACTCTTCTAGATGAAGTGTTCGTTACCAATAACAGTTTGAGTTTTTAGGTTTCACTCTATTTCCTCCTATATAGATAGATGTGTTTGGAAGTCTAAATCAAACATGGTTTGTGCTAGCTCCTTGAAAACTTGACAAAATAAAGTAGTTCTAAGTTCTGTCTTTGTTGTTTGTTTCCTCTTGAAATAGCCACAAGCAAAGACTGCGTAAAACACATTCATTGGAAGGTGTGAGAAGCTTCCAAAAACTACTGGTTTTCTGAATACTCGGCAAATTTTTTTTCATCCGACCTTGATGATCTCTCTGTTAATGATCACTTCACTAAGTCCACTTAGCTGCCCAATTTTCACTCTTCTAGGATGAAGCGTTCGTTACCAGTAACAGTTTGAATTTTTAGGTTTCACTCTATTTTTTCGTATACAGATAGATGTGTTTTTTAAGTCTAAATCAAACACGGTTTGTGCTAGCTCCTTGACACTTGACAAAATAAAGTAGTTCTAAGTTCTGTCTTTGTGGTTTGTTTCCTCTTGAAATAGCCACAAGCAAAGACTGCGTAAAACACCTTCATTGGAAAGGTGCGCCAAGCTTCCAAAATCTACTGGTTTTCGGAATACTCGGAAAATTTTTTTTCATCCGACCTTGATGATCTCTGTGGTAATGATCACTTCACTTAGTCCACTTAGGTGCCCAATTTTCACTCTTCTCGGATGACGCGTTCGTTACCAGTAACAGTTTGATTTTTTAGGTTTCACTCTATTTCCTCCTATACAGATAGTTGTGTTTTTAAATCTATATCAAACACGGTTTGTGCTAGCTCCTTGAAACTTGACAAAATAAAGTAGTTCTAAGTTCTGTCTTTGTGGTTTGTTTCCTCTTGAAATAGCCACAAGCAAAGACTGCGAAAAACACCTTCATTGGAAAGGTGTTCCAAGCTTCCAAAATACTACTGGTTTTCTGAATGCTCGGCAAATTTTTTTCATCCGACCTTGATGATCTCTGTGGTAATGATCAGTTCACTAAGTCCACTTAGCTGCCCAATTTTCACTCTTCTAGGATGAAGCGTTCGTTACCAGTAACAGTTTGAATTTTTAGGTTTCACTCTATTTCCTCCTATACAGATAGATGTCTTTTTAAGTCTAAATCAAACACGGTTTGTGCTAGCTCCTTGAAACTTGACAAAATAAATTAGTTCTAAGTTCTGTCTTTGTGGTTTGTTTCCTCTTGAAATAGCCACAAGGAAAGACTGCGTAAAACACATTTATTGCAAAGGTGTGCCAAGCTTCCAAAAAACTACTCTTTTTCTGAATACTCGGCAAATTTTTTTTTCATCCGAACTTGATGATCTCTGTGGTAATGATCACTTCACTAAGTCCACTTAGCTGCCCAATATTCACTCTTCTAGGATGAAGTGTTCGTTACCAGTTACAGTTTGAGTTTTTATTTTTCACTCTATTTCCTCCTATATAAATAGATGTGTTTGGAAGTCTAAATCAAACACGGTTTGTGCTAGCTCCTTGAAACTTGACAAAATAAAGTAGTTCTAAGTTCTGTCTTTGTTGTTTGTTTCCTCTTGAAATAGGCACAAGCAAAGACTGCGTAAAACACATTCATTGGAAGGTGTGCCAAGCTTCCAAAAAACTACTGTTTTCCTGAATACTCGGCAAATTTTTTTTCATCCGACCTTGATGATCTCTCTGTTAATGATCACTTCACTAAGTCCACTTAGCTGCCCAATTTTCACTATTCTAAAATGAAGCGTTCGTTACCAGTAACAGTTTGAATTTTTAGGTTTCACTCTATTTCCTCCTATACAGATACATGGGTTTTTTAAGTCTAAATCAAACACGGTGTGTGCTAGCTCCTTGAAACTTGACAAAATAAAGTAGTTCTAAGTTCTGTCTTCGTGGTTTGTTTCCTCTTGAAATAGCCACAAGCAAAGACTGCGTAAAACACCTTCATTGGAAAGGTGTTCCAAGCTTCCAAAATACTACTGGTTTTCTGAATACTCGGCAAATTTTTTTTCATCCGACCTTGATGATCTCTGTGGTAATGATCAGTTCACTAAGTCCACTTAGCTGCCCAATTTTCTCTCTTCTAGGATGAAGCGTTCGTTACCAGTAACAGTTTGAATTTTTAGGTTTCACTCTATTTCCTCCTATACAGATAGATGTGTTTTTAAGTCTAAATCAAACACGGTTTGTGCTAGCTCCTTGAAACTTGACAAAATAAAGTAGTTCTAAGTTCTGTCTTTGTGGTTTGTATCCTCTTGAAATAGCCACAAGCAAAGACTGCGTAAAACATCTTCATTGGAAAGGTGTTCCAAGCTTCCAAAATACTACTGGTTTTCTGAATGCTCGGCAAATTTTTTTCATCCGACCTTGATGATCTCTGTGGTAATGATCAGTTCACTAAGTCCACTTAGCTGCCCAATTTTCACTCTTCTAGGATGAAGCGTTCGTTACCAGTAACAGTTTGAATTTTTAGGTTTCACTCTATTTCCTCCTATACAGATAGATGTCTTTTTAAGTCTAAATCAAACACGGTTTGTGCTAGCTCCTTGAAACTTGACAAAATAAATTAGTTCTAAGTTCTGTCTTTGTGGTTTGTTTCCTCTTGAAATAGCCACAAGGAAAGACTGCGTAAAACACATTTATTGCAAAGGTGTGCCAAGCTTCCAAAAAACTACTCTTTTTCTGAATACTCGGCAAATTTTTTTTTCATCCGAACTTGATGATCTCTGTGGTAATGATCACTTCACTAAGTCCACTTAGCTGCCCAATATTCACTCTTCTAGGATGAAGTGTTCGTTACCAGTTACAGTTTGAGTTTTTATTTTTCACTCTATTTCCTCCTATATAAATAGATGTGTTTGGAAGTCTAAATCAAACACGGTTTGTGCTAGCTCCTTGAAACTTGACAAAATAAAGTAGTTCTAAGTTCTGTCTTTGTTGTTTGTTTCCTCTTGAAATAGGCACAAGCAAAGACTGCGTAAAACACATTCATTGGAAGGTGTGCCAAGCTTCCAAAAAACTACTGTTTTCCTGAATACTCGGCAAATTTTTTTTCATCCGACCTTGATGATCTCTCTGTTAATGATCACTTCACTAAGTCCACTTAGCTGCCCAATTTTCACTATTCTAAAATGAAGCGTTCGTTACCAGTAACAGTTTGAATTTTTAGGTTTCACTCTATTTCCTCCTATACAGATACATGGGTTTTTTAAGTCTAAATCAAACACGGTGTGTGCTAGCTCCTTGAAACTTGACAAAATAAAGTAGTTCTAAGTTCTGTCTTCGTGGTTTGTTTCCTCTTGAAATAGCCACAAGCAAAGACTGCGTAAAACACCTTCATTGGAAAGGTGTTCCAAGCTTCCAAAATACTACTGGTTTTCTGAATACTCGGCAAATTTTTTTTCATCCGACCTTGATGATCTCTGTGGTAATGATCAGTTCACTAAGTCCACTTAGCTGCCCAATTTTCTCTCTTCTAGGATGAAGCGTTCGTTACCAGTAACAGTTTGAATTTTTAGGTTTCACTCTATTTCCTCCTATACAGATAGATGTGTTTTTAAGTCTAAATCAAACACGGTTTGTGCTAGCTCCTTGAAACTTGACAAAATAAAGTAGTTCTAAGTTCTGTCTTTGTGGTTTGTATCCTCTTGAAATAGCCACAAGCAAAGACTGCGTAAAACATCTTCATTGGAAAGGTGTTCCAAGCTTCCAAAATACTACTGGTTTTCTGAATACTCGGCAAATTTTTTTTCATCCGACCTGGATGATCTCTGTGGTAATGATCAGTTCACTAAGTCCACTTAGCTGCCCAATTTTCACTCTTCTATGAAGCGTTCGTTACCAGTAAGAGTTTGAATTTTTAGGTTTCACTCTATTTCCTCCTATACAGATAGATGTCTTTTTTAAGTCTAAATCAAACACGGTTTGTGCTAGCTTTTTGAAACTTGACAAAATAAAGTAGTTCTAAGTTCTGTCTTTGTGGTTTGTTTCCTCTTGAAATAGGCGCAATGTAAGACTGCGTAAAACACATTCATTGGAAAGGTGTGCCAAGCTTCCAAAAAACTACTGTTTTTCTGAATACTCGGCAAATTTTTTTTCATCCGACCTTGATGATCTCTGTGGTAATGATCACTTCACTAAGTCCACTTAGCTGCCCAATTTTCACTCTTCTAGGATGAAGCGTTCGTTACCAGTAACAGTTTGAATTTTTAGGTTTCACTCTATTTCCTCCTATACAGATAGATGTGTTTTTTAAGTCTAAATCAAACACGGTTTGTGCTAGCTCCTTGAAACCTGACAAAATAAAGTAGTTCTAAGTTCTGTCTTTGTGGTTTGTTTCCTCTTGAAATAGGCACAAGGAAAGACTGCGTAAAACACATTCATTGGAAAGGTGTGCCAAGCTTCCAAAAAACTACTGGTTTTCTGAATACTCGGCAAATTTTTATTCATCCGACATTGATGATCTCTGTGGTAATGATCACTTCACTAACTCCACTTAGCTTCCCACTTTTCACTCTTCAAGGATGAAGCGTTTGTTACCAGTAACAGTTTGAGTTTTTAGGTTTCACTCTATTTCCTCCTATATAGATAGATGTGTTTGGAAGTCTAAATCAAACACGGTTTGTGCTAGCTCCTTGAAACTTGACAATATAAAGTAGTTCTAAGTTCTGTCCTTGTGGTTTGTTTCCTCTTGAAATAGGCACAAGCAAAGACTGCGTAAAACACATTCATTGGAAGGTGTGCCAAGCTTCCAAAAAACTAATGGTTTTCTGAATACTGGGCAAATTTTTTTTCATCCGACCTTGATGATCTCTGTGGTAATGATCACTTCACTAAGTCCACTTAGCTGCCCAATTTTCACTCTTCTAGGATGAAGCGTTCGTTACCAGTAACAGTTTGAATTTTTAGGTTTCACTCTATTTCCTCCTATACAGATAGATGTCTTTTTTAAGTCTAAATCAAACACGGTTTGTGCTAGGTCCTTGAAACTTGACAAAATAAAGTAGTTCTAAGTTCTGTCTTTGTGGTTTGTTTCCTCTTGAAATAGGCACAAGGAAAGACTGCGTAAAACACATTCATTGGAAAGGTGTGCCAAGCTTCCAAAAAACTACTGGTTTTCTGAATACTCGGCAAATTTTTTTTCATCCGACATTGATGATCTCTGTGGTTATGATCACTTCACTAAGTCCACTTAGCTGCCCAATATTCACTCTTCTAGGATGAAGTGTTCGTTACCAGTAACAGTTTGAGTTTTTTAGGTTTCACTCTATTTCCTCCTATATAGATAGATGTTTTTGGAAGTCTAAATCAAACACGGTTTGTGCTAGCTCTTTGAAACTTGACAAAATAAAGTAGTTCTAAGTTCTGTCTTTGTGGTTTGTTTCCTCTTGAAATAGGCACAAGCAAACACTGCGTAAAACACATTCATTGGAAGGTGTGCCAAGCTTCCAAAAAACTACTGGTTTTCTGAATACTCGGCAAATTTTTTTTCATCCGACCTTGATGATCTCTGTGGTAGTGATCACTTCACTAAGTCCACTTAGCTGCCCAATTTTCACTCTTCTATGAAGCGTTCGTTACCAGTAACAGTTTGAATTTTTAGGTTTCACTCTATTTCTTCCTATACAGACAGATGTCTTTTTTAAGTTTAAATCAAACACGGTTTGTGCTAGCTTTTAGAAACTTGACAAAATAAAGTAGTTCTAAGTTCTGTCTTTGTGGTTTGTTTCCTCTTGAAATAGGTGCAATGTAAGACTGCGTAAAACACATTCATAGGAAAGGTGTGCCAAGCTTCCAAAAAACTACTGTTTTTCTGAATACTCGGCAAATTTTTTTTCATCCGACCTTGATGATCTCTGTGGTAATGATCACTTCACTAAGTCCACTTAGCTGCCCAAATTTCACTCTTCTAGGATGAAGCGTTCGTTACCAGTAACAGTTTGAATTTTTAGGTTTCACTCTATTTCCTCCTATACAGATAGATGTGTTTTTTAAGTCTAAATCAAACACGGTTTGTGCTAGCTCCTTGAAACGTTACAAAATAAAGTAGTTCTAAGTTCTGTCTTTGTGGTTTGTTTCCTCTTGAAATAGGCACAAGCAAAGACTGCGTAAAACACATTCATTGGAAGGTGTGCCAAGCTTCCAAAAAACTACTGGTTTTCTGAATACTCGGCAAATTTTTTTTCATCCGACCTTGATGATCTCTGTGGTAATGATCACTTCACTAACTCCACGTAGCTGCCAAATTTTCACTCTTCTAGGATGAAGCGTTCGTTACCAGTAGCAGTTTGAGTTTTTAGGTTTCACTCTATTTCCTCCTATATAGATAGATATGTTTGGAAGTCTAAATCAAACACGGTTTGTGCTAGCTCCTTGAAACTTGAAAAAATAAAGTAGTTCTAAGTTCTGTCTTTGTGGTTTGTTTCCTCTTGAAATAGGCACAAGCAAAGACTGTGTAAAACACATTCATTGGAAGGTGTGCCAAGCTTCCAAAAAACTACTGGTTTTCTGAATACTGGGCAAATTTTTTTTCATCCGACCTTGATGATCTCTGTGGTAATGACCACTTCACTAAGTCCACTTAGCTGCCCAATTTTCACTCTTCTAGGATGAAGCGTTCGTTACCTGTAACAGTTTGAATTTTTAGGTTTCACTCTATTTCCTCCTATACAGATAGATGTCTTTTTTAAGTCTAAATCAAACACGGTTTGTGCTAGCTCCTTGAAACTTGACAAAATAAAGTAGTTCTAAGTTCTGTCTTTGTGGTTTGTTTCCTCTTGAAATAGCCACAAGCAAAGACTGCGTAAAACACCTTCATTTGAAAGGTTTCCAAGCTTCCAAAATACTACTGGTTTTCTGAATACTTGGCAAATTTTTTTTCATCCGACCTTGATGATCTCTGTGGTAATGATCAGTTCACTAAGTCCACTTAGCTGCCCAATTTCACTCTTCTAGGATGAAGCGTTCTTTACCAGTAACAGTTTGAATTTTTAGGTTTCACTCTATTTCCTCCTATACAGATAGATGTCTTTTTTAAGTCTAAATCAAACACGGTTTGTGCTAGCTCCTTGAAACTTGACAAAATAAAGTAGTTCTAAGTTCTGTCTTTGTGGTTTGTTTCCTCTTGAAATAGGCACAAGGAAAGACTGCGTAAAACACATTCATTGGAAAGATATGCCAAGCTTCCAAAAAACTACTGGTTTTCTGAATACTCGGCAAATTTTTTTTCATCCGACATTGATGATCTCTGTGGTTATGATCACTTCACTAAGTCCACTTAGCTGCCCAATATTCACTCTTCTAGGATGAAGTGTTCGTTACCAGTAACAGTTTGAATTTTTAGGTTTCACTCTATTTCCTCCTATACAGATAGATGTCTTTTTTAAGTCTAAATCAAACACGGTTTGTGCTAGCTCCTTGAAACTTGACAAAATAAAGTAGTTCTAAGTTCTGTCTTTGTGGTTTGTTTCCTCTTGAAATAGCCACAAGCAAAGACTGCGTAAAACAATTCATTGCAAAGGTGTGCCAAGCTTTCAAAAAACTACTGGTTTTCTGAATACTCGGCAAATTTTTTTTCATCCGACCTTGATGATCTCTGTGGTAATGATCACTTCACTAAGTCCACTTAGCTGCCCAATATTCACTCTTCTAGGATGAAGTGTTCGTTACCAGTAACAGTTTGAGTTTTTAGGTTTCACTCTATTTCCTCCTATATAGATAGATGTGTTTGGAAGTCTAAATCAAACACGGTTTGTGCTAGCTCCTTGAAACTTGACAAAATAAAGTAGTTCTAAGTTCTGTCTTTGTGGTTTGTTTCCTCTTGACAAAGCCACAAGCAAAGACTGCGTAAAACACCTTCATTGGAAAGGTGTTCCAAGCTTCCAAAATACTACTGGTTTTCTCAATACTCGGCAAATTTTTTTTCATCCGACCTTGATGATCTCTGTGGTAATGATCAGTTCACTAAGTCCACTTAGCTGCAGAATTTTCACTCTTCTAGGATGAAGCGTTCATTACCAGTAACAGTTTGAATTTTTAGGTTTCACTCTATTTCCTCCTATACAGATAGATGTGTTTTTTAAGTCTAAATCAAACACGGTGTGTGCTAGCTCCTTGAAACTTGACAAAATAAAGTAGTTCTAAGTTCTGTCTTTGTGGTTTGTTTCCTCTTGAAATAGCCACAAGCAAAGACTGCGTAAAACACCTTCATTGGAAAGGTGTTCCAAGCTTCCAAAATACTACTGGTTTTCTGAATACTCGGCAAATTTTTTTTCATCCGACCTTGATGATCTCTGTGGTAATGATCAGTTCACTAAGTCCACTTAGCTGCCCAATATTCACTCTTCTAGGATGAAGTGTTCGTTACCAGTAACAGTTTGAGTTTTTAGGTTTCACTCTATTTCCTCCTATATAGATAGATGTGTTTGGAAGTCTAAATGAAACACGGGTTGTGCTAGCTCCTTGAAACTTGACAAAATAAAGTAGTTCTAAGTTCTGTCTTTGTGGTTTGTTTCCTCTTAAATGGGCGCAAGGAAAGACTGCATAAAACACATTCATTGGAAAGGTGTGCCAAGCTTCCAAAAAACTACTGGTTTTCTGAATACTCGGCAAATTTTTTTTCATCCGAACTTGATGATCTCTGTGGTAATGATTACTTCACTAAGTCCACTTAGCTGCCCAATATTCACTCTTCTATGATGAAGTGTTCGTTACCAGTAACAGTTTGATTTTTTAGGTTTCACTCTATTTCCTGCTATATAGATAGATGTGTTTTAAAGTCTAAATCAAACACGGTTTGTGCTAGCTCCTTGAAACTTGACAAAATAAAGTAGTTCTAAGTTCTGTCTTTGTGGTTTGTTTCCTCTTGAAATAGGCACAAGCAAAGACTGTGTAAAACACATTTATTGGAAGGTGTGCCAAGCTTCCAAAAAACTACTGGTTTTCTGAATTCTCGGCAAATTTTTTTCTTCCGACCTTGATTATCTCTGTGGTAATGATCACTTCACTAATTCCACTTAGCTGCCCAATTTTCACTCTTCTAGGATGAAGCGTTCGTTACCAGTAACAGTTTGAATTTTTAGGTTTCACTCTATTTCCTCCTATACAGATAGATGTGTTTTTTAAGTCTAAATCAAACACGGTTTGTGCTAGCTCCTTGAAACTTGACAAAATAAAGTAGTTCTAAGTTCTGTCTTTGTGGTTTGATTCCTCTTGAAATAGCCACAAGCAAAGACTGCATAAAACCCATTCATTGGAAAGGTGTTCCAAGCTTCCAAAATTCTACTAGTTTTCTGAATACTCGGCAAATTTTTTTTCATCCGACCTTGATGATCTCTGTGGTAATGATCAGTTCACTAAGTCCACTTAGCAGCCCAATTTTCACTCTTCTAGGATGAAGCGATCCTTACCAGTAACAGTTTGAATTTTTAGGTTTCACTCTATTTCCTCCTATACAGATAGATGTCTTTTTTAAGTCTAAATCAAACACGGTTTGTGCTAGCTCCTTGAAACTTGACAAAATAAAGTAGTTCTAAGTTCTGTCTTTGTGGTTGGTTCCTCTTGAAATAGCCACAAGCAAAGACTGCGTAAAACGCCTTCATTGGAAAGGTGTTCCAAGCTTCCAAAATACTACTGGTTTTCTGAATACTCGGCAAAATTTTTTCATCCGACATTGATGATCTCTGTGGTAATGTTCAGTTCACTAAGTCCACTTAGCTGCTCAATTTTCACTCTTCTAGGATGAAGCGTTCGTTACCAGTAACAGTTTGAATTTTTAGGTTTCACTCTATTTCCTCCTATACAGATAGATGTGTTTTTTAAGTCTAAATCAAACACGGTTTGTGCTAGCTCCTTGAAACTTGACAAAATATAGTAGTTCTAAGTTCTGTCTTTGTGGTTTCTTTCCTCTTGAAATAGCCACAAGCAAAGACTTCGTAAAACACCTTCATTGGAAAGGTGTTCCAAGCTTCCAAAATACTACTGGTTTTCTGAAAACTCGGCATATTTTTTTCATCCGACCTTAATGATCTCTGTGGTAATGATCAGTTCACTAAGTCCACTTAGCTGCCCAATTTTCACTCTTCTAGGATGAAGCGTTCGTTACCAGTAACAGTTTGAATTTTTAGGTTTCACTCTTTTTCCTCCTATACAGATAGATGCTTTTTTAAGTCTAAATCAAACACGGTTTGTGCTAGCTCCTTGAAACTTGACAAAATAAAGTAGTTCTAAGTTCTGTCTTTGTGGTTTGTTTCCTCTTGAAATAGGCGCAAGGAAAGACTGCGTAAGACACATTCATTGGAAAGGTGTGCCAAGCTTCCAAAAAACTACTGGTTTTCTGAATACTCGGCAAATTTTTTTTCATCCAAACTTGATGATCTCTGTGGTAATGATCACTTCACTAAGTCCACTTAGCTGCCCAATATTCACTCTTCTAGGATGAAGTTTTCGTTACCAGTAACAGTTTGAGTTTTTAGGTTTCACTCTATTTCCTCCTATATAGATAGATGTGTTTGGAAGTCTAAATCAAACACGGTTTGTGCTAGCTACTTGAAACTTGACAAAATAAAGTAGTTCTAAGTTCTGTCTTTGTGGTTTGTTTCCTCTTGAAATAGCCACAAGCAAAGACTGCGTAAAACACCTTCATTGGAAAGGTGTTCCAAGCTTCCAAAATACTACTTGTTTTCTGAATACTCGGCAAATTTTTTTTCATCCGACCTTGATGATCTCTGTGGTAATGATCAGTTCAATAAGTCCACTTAGATGCCCAATTTTCACTCTTCTAGGATGAAGCGTTCGTTACCACTAACAGTTTGAATTTTTAGGTTTCACTCTATTTCCTCCTATACAGATAGATGTGTTTTTTAAGTCTAAATCAAACACGGTTTGTGCTAGCGCCTTGAAACTTGACAAAATAAAGTAGTTCTAAGTTCTGTCTTTGTGGTTTGTTTCCTCTTGAAATAGCCACAAGCAAAGACTGCGTAAAACACCTTCATTGGAAAGGTGTTCCAAGCTTCCAAAATACTACTGGTTTTCTGAATACTCGGCAAATTTTTTTTCATCCGACCTTGAAGATCTCTGTGGTAATGATCAGTTCAATAAGTCCACTTAGCTGCCCAATTTTCACTCTTCTAGGATGAAACGTTCGTTACCAGTAACAGTTTGAATTTTTAGGTTTCACTCTATTTCCTCCTATACTGATAGATGTGTTTTTTAAGTCTAAATAAAACAAGGTTTGTGCTAGCTCCTTGAAACTTGACAAAATAAAGTAGTTCTAAGTTCTGTCTTTGTGGTTTGTTTCCTCTTGAAATAGCCACAAGCAAAGACTGCGTAAAACACCTTCATTGGAAGGTGTGCCAAGCTTCCAAAAAACTACTGGTTTTCTGAATACGCGGCAAAATTTTTTTCATCCGACCCTGATGATCTCTGTGGTAATGATCACTTCACTAAGTCCACTTAGGTGCCCAATTTTCACTCTTCTAGGATGAAGCGTTCGTTACCAGTAACAGTTTGAATTTTTAGGTTTCACTCTATTTCCTCCTATACAGATAGATGTCTTTTTTAAGTCTAAATCAAACATGGTTTGTGCTAGCTCCTTGAAACTTGACAAAATAAAGTAGTTCTAAGTTCTGTCTTTGTGGTTTGTTTCCTCTTGAAATAGCCACAAGGAAAGACTGCGTAAAACACATTTATTGCAAAGGTGTGCCAAGCTTCCAAAAAACTACTGGTTTTCTGAATACTCGGCAAATTTTTTTTCATCCGAGCTTGATGATCTCTGTGGTAATGATCACTTCACTAAGTCCACTTAGCTGCCCAATATTCACTCTTCTAGGATGAAGTGTTCGTTACCAATAACAGTTTGAGTTTTTAGGTTTCACTCTATTTCCTCCTATATAGATAGATGTGTTTGGAAGTCTAAATCAAACACGGTTTGTGCTAGCTCCTTGAAACTTGACAAAATAAAGTAGTTCTAAGTTCTGTCTTTGTTGTTTGTTTCCTCTTGAAATAGCCACAAGCAAAGACTGCGTAAAACACATTCATTGGAAGGTGTGAGAAGCTTCCAAAAACTACTGGTTTTCTGAATACTCGGCAAATTTTTTTTCATCCGACCTTGATGATCTCTCTGTTAATGATCACTTCACTAAGTCCACTTAGCTGCCCAATTTTCACTCTTCTAGGATGAAGCGTTCGTTACCAGTAACAGTTTGAAATTTTAGGTTTCACTCTATTTTTTCGTATACAGATAGATGTGTTTTTTAAGTCTAAATCAAACACGGTTTGTGCTAGCTCCTTGACACTTGACAAAATAAAGTAGTTCTAAGTTCTGTCTTTGTGGTTTGTTTCCTCTTGAAATAGCCACAAGCAAAGACTGCGTAAAACACCTTCATTGGAAAGGTGCGCCAAGCTTCCAAAATCTACTGGTTTTCTGAATACTCGGCAAATTTTTTTTCATCCGACCTGGATGATCTCTGTGGTAATGATCACTTCACTTAGTCCACTTAGGTGCCCAATTTTCACTCTTCTCGGATGACGCGTTCGTTACCAGTAACAGTTTGAATTTTTAGGTTTCACTCTATTTCCTCCTATACAGATAGTTGTGTTTTTAAGTCTATATCAAACACGGTTTGTGCTAGCTCCTTGAAACTTGACAAAATAAAGTAGTTCTAAGTTCTGTCTTTGTGGTTTGTTTCCTCTTGAAATCGCCACAAGCAAAGACTGCGAAAAACATCTTCATTGGAAAGGTGTTCCAAGCTTCCAAAATACTACTGGTTTTCTGAATGCTCGGCAAATTTTTTTCATCCGACCTTGATGATCTCTGTGGTAATGATCAGTTCACTAAGTCCACTTAGCTGCCCAATTTTCACTCTTCTAGGATGAAGCGTTCGTTACCAGTAACAGTTTGAATTTTTAGGTTTCACTCTATTTCCTCCTATACAGATAGATGTCTTTTTAAGTCTAAATCAAACACGGTTTGTGCTAGCTCCTTGAAACTTGACAAAATAAATTAGTTCTAAGTTCTGTCTTTGTGGTTTGTTTCCTCTTGAAATAGCCACAAGGAAAGACTGCGTAAAACACATTTATTGCAAAGGTGTGCCAAGCTTCCAAAAAACTACTCTTTTTCTGAATACTCGGCAAATTTTTTTTTCATCCGAACTTGATGATCTCTGTGGTAATGATCACTTCACTAAGTCCACTTAGCTGCCCAATATTCACTCTTCTAGGATGAAGTGTTCGTTACCAGTTACAGTTTGAGTTTTTAGGTTTCACTCTATTTCCTCCTATATAAATAGATGTGTTTGGAAGTCTAAATCAAACACGGTTTGTGCTAGCTCCTTGAAACTTGACAAAATAAAGTAGTTCTAAGTTCTGTCTTTGTTGTTTGTTTCCTCTTGAAATAGGCACAAGCAAAAACTGCGTAAAACACATTCATTGGAAGGTGTGCCAAGCTTCCAAAAAACTACTGTTTTCCTGAATACTCGGCAAATTTTTTTTCTTCCGACCTTGATGATCTCTCTGTTAATGATCACTTCACTAAGTACACTTAGCTGCCCAATTTTCACTCTTCTAGGATGAAGCGTTCGTTACCAGTAATAGTTTGAATTTTTAGGTTTCACTCTATTTCCTCGTATACAGATAGATGTGTTTTTTAAGTCTAAATCAAACACGGTTTGTGCTAGCTCCTTGAAACTTGACAAAATAAAGTAGTTCTAAGTTCTGTCTTTGTGGTTTGTTTCCTCTTGAAATAGCCACAAGCAAAGACTGCGTAAAACACCTTCATTGGAAAGGTGTGCCAAGCTTCCAAAAAACTACTGGTTTTCTGAATACTCGGCAAATTTTTTTTCATCCGACCTTGATGATCTCTGTGATAATGATCACTTCACTAAGTCCACTTAGCTGCCCAATATTCACTCTTCTAGGATGAAGTGTTCGTTACCAGTAACAGTTTGAATTTTTAGGTTTCACTCTATTTCGTCCTATATAGATAGATGTGTTTGGAAGTCTAAATCAAACACGGTTTGTGCTAGCTCCTTGAAACTTGACAAAATAAAGTAGTTCTGATTTCTGTCTTGGTGGTTTGTTTCCTCTTGAAATAGCCACAAGAAAAGACTGCGTAAAACACCTTCATTTGAAAGGTGTTCCAAGTTTCCAAAATACTACTGGTTTTCTGAATACTCGGCAAATTTTTTTTCATCCAACATTTATGATCTCTGTGGTAATGATCAGTTCACTAAGTCCACTTAGCTGCCCAATTTTCACTCTTCTAGGATGAAGCGTTCGTTACCAGTAACAGTTTGAATTTTTAGGTTTCACTCTATTCCCTCCTATACAAATAGATGTCTTTTTTAAGTCTAAATCAAACACGGTTTGTGCTAGCTCCTTGAAACTTGACAAAATAAAGTACTTCTAAGTTCTGTCTTTGTGGTTTGTTTCCTCTTGAAATAGGCACAAGCAAAGACTGCGTAAAACACATTCATTGGAAGGTGTGCTAAGCTTCCAAAAAACTACTGGTTTTTTGAATACTCGGCAAATTTTTTTTCATCCGACCTTGATGATCTCTGTGGTAATGATCACTTCACTAAGTCCACTTAGGTGCCCAATTTTCACTGTTCTAGGATGAAGTGTTCGTTACCAGTAACAGTTTGAGTTTTTAGGTTTCACTCTATTTCCTCCTATATAGATAGATGTGTTTGGAAGTCTAAATCAAACACGGGTTGTGCTAGCTCCATGAAACTTGACAAAATAAAGTAGTTCTAAGTTCTGTCTTTGTTGCTTGTTTCCTATTGAAATAGCCACAAGCAAAGACTGCGTAAAACACATTCATTGGAAGGTGTGCCAAGCTTCCAAAAAACTACTGGTTTTCTGAATACTCGGCAAATTTTTTTTCATCCGAACTTGATGATCTCTGTGTTAATGATCACTTCACGAAGTCCACTTAGCTGCCCAATTTTCACTCTTCTAGGATGAAGCGTTCGTTACCAGTAACAGTTTGAATTTTTAGGTTTCACTCTATTTCCTCCTATACAGATAGATGTGTTTTTTAAGTCTAAATCAAACACGGTTTGTGCTAGCTCCTTGAAACTTGACAAAATAAAGTAGTTCTAAGTTCTGACTTGGTGGTTTGTTTCCTCTTGAAATAGCCACAAGCAAAGACTGCGTAAAACACCTTCATTGGAAAGGTGTTCCAAGATTCCAAAATACTACTGGTTTTCTGAATACTCGGCAAATTTTTTTTCATCCGACCTTGATGATCTCTGTGGTAATGATCACTTCCCTAAGTCCATTTAGCTGCCCAATATTCACTCTTCTAGGATGAAGTGTTCGTTACCAGCAACAGTTTGAGTATTTAGGTTTCACTCTATTTCCTCCTATATAGATAGATGTGTTTGGAAGTCTAAATCAAACACGGGTTGTGCTAGCTCCTTGAAACTTGACAAAATAAAGTAGTTCTAAGTTCTGTCTTTGTGGTTTGTTTCCTCTTGAAATAGGCACAAGCAAAGACTGCATAAAACACATTCATTTGAAGGTGTGCCAAGCTTCCAAAAAACTACTGGTTTTCTGAAAACTCGGCAAATTTTTTTTCATCCGACCTTGATGATCTCTGTGGTAATGATCACTTCACTAAGTCCACATAGCTGCCCAATTTTCACTCTTCTAGGATGAAGCGTTCGTTACCAGTAACAGTTTGAATTTTTAGGTTTCACTCTATTTCCTCCTATACAGATAGATGTGTTTTTTAAGTCTAAATCAAACACGGTTTGTGCTAGCTCCTTGAAACTTGACAAAATAAAGTAGTTCTAAGTTCTGTCTTTGTGGTTTGTTTCCTCTTGAAATAGCCACAAGCAAAGACTGCGTAAAACACCTCCATTGGAAGGTGTGCCAAGCCTCCAAAAAACTACTGGTTTTCTGAATACTCGGCAAAATTTTTTTCATCCGACCCTGATGATCTCTGTGGTAATGATCACTTCACTAAGTCCACTTAGGTGCCCAATTTTCACTCTTCTAGGATGAAGCGTTCGTTACCAGTAACAGTTTGAATTTTTAGGTTTCACTCTATTTCCGCCTATACAGATAGATGTGTTTTTTAAGTCTAAATCAAACACGGTTTGTGCTAGCTCCTTGAAACTTGACAAAATAAAGTAGTTCTAAGTTCTGTCTTTGTGGTTTGTTTCCTCTTGAAATAGCCACAAGGAAAGACTGCGTAAAACACATTTATTGCAAAGGTGTGCCAAGCTTCCAAAAAACTACTCTTTTTCTGAATACTCGGCAAATTTTTTCTTCATCCGACCTTGATGATCTCTGTGGTAATGATCACTTCACTAAGTCCACTTAGCTGCCCAATATTCACTCTTCTAGGATGAAGTGTTCGTTACCAGTAACAGTTTGAGTTTTTAGGTTTCACTCTATTTCCTCCTATATAAATAGATGTGTTTTAAGTCTAAATCAAACACGGTTTGTGCTAGCTCCTTGAAACTTAACAAAATAAAGTAGTTCTAAGTTCTGTCTTTGTTGTTTGTTTCCTCTTGAAATAGGCACAAGCAAAGACTGCGTAAAACACATTCATTGGAAGGTGTGCCAAGCTTCCAAAAATCTACTGGTTTTCTGAATACTCAGCAAATTTTTTTTCATCCGACCTTGATGATCTCTCTGTTAATGATCACTTCACTAAGTCCACTTAGCTGCCCAATTTTCACTCTTCAGGGAGGAAGCGTTCGTTACCAGTAATAGTTTGAATTTTTAGGTTTCACTCTATTTCCTCGTATACAGATAGATGTGTTTTTTAAGTCTAAATCAAACACGGTTTGTGCTAGCTCCTTGAAACTTGACAAAATAAAGTAGTTCTAAGTTCTGTCTTTGTGGTTTCTTTCCTCTTGAAATTGCCACAAGCAAAGACTGCGTAAAACACCTTCATTGGAAGGTGTGCCAAGCCTCCAAAAAACTACTGGTTTTCTGAATACTCGGCAAAATTTTTTTCATCCGACCCTGATGATCTCTGTGGTAATGATCACTTCACTAAGTCCACTTAGGTGCCCAATTTTCACTCTTCTAGGATGAAGCGTTCGTTACCAGTAACAGTTTGAATTTTTAGGTTTCACTCTATTTCCGCCTATACAGATAGATGTGTTTTTTAAGTCTAAATCAAACACGGTTTGTGCTAGCTCCTTGAAACTTGACAAAATAAAGTAGTTCTAAGTTCTGTCTTTGTGGCTTGTTTCCTCTTGAAATAGCCACAAGGAAAGACTGCGTAAAACACATTTATTGCAAAGGTGTGCCAAGATTCCAAAAAACTACTCTTTTTCTGAATACTCGGCAAATTTTTTTTTCATCCGACCTTGATGATCTCTGTGGTAATGATCACTTCACTAAGTCCACTTAGCTGCCCAATATTCACTCTTCTAGGATGAAGTGTTCGTTACCAGTAACAGTTTGAGTTTTTAGGTTTCACTCTATTTCCTCCTATATAAATAGATGTGTTTTAAGTCTAAATCAAACACGGTTTGTGCTAGCTCCTTGAAACTTGACAAAATAAAGTAGTTCTAAGTTCTGTCTTTGTTGTTTGTTTCCTCTTGAAATAGGCACAAGCAAAGACTGCGTAAAACACATTCATTGGAATGTGTGCCAAGCTTCCAAAAATCTACTGGTTTTCTGAATACTCAGCAAATTTTTTTTCATCCGACCTTGATGATCTCTCTGTTAATGATCACTTCACTAAGTCCACTTAGCTGCCCAATTTTCACTCTTCAGGGAGGAAGCGTTCGTTACCAGTAATAGTTTGAATTTTTAGGTTTCACTCTATTTCCTCGTATACAGATAGATGTGTTTTTTAAGTCTAAATCAAACACGGTTTGTGCTAGCTCCTTGAAACTTGACAAAATAAAGTAGTTCTAAGTTCTGTCTTTGTGGTTTCTTTCCTCTTGAATTTGCCACAAGCAAAGACTGCGTAAAACACCTTCATTGGAAAGGTGTTCCAAGCTTCCAAAATACTACTGGTTTTCTGAAAACTCGGCATATTTTTTTCATCCGACCTTAATGATCTCTGTGGTAATGATCAGTTCACTAAGTCCACTTAGCTGCCCAATTTTCACTCTTCTAGGATGAAGCGTTCGTTACCAGTAACAGTTTGAATTTTTAGGTTTCACTCTATTTCCTCCTATACAGATA
Source organism: Callospermophilus lateralis (assembly GCF_048772815.1). Classification (NCBI taxonomy): domain Eukaryota; kingdom Metazoa; phylum Chordata; class Mammalia; order Rodentia; family Sciuridae; genus Callospermophilus; species Callospermophilus lateralis. Next base: position 55,327 of record NW_027515372.1, read on the forward strand.
GATGTGTTTTTTAAGTCTAAATCAAACACGGTTTGTGCTAGCGCCTTGAAACTTGACAAAATAAAGTAGTTCTAAGTTCTGTCTTTGTGGTTTGTTTCCTCTTGAAATAGCCACAAGCAAAGACTGCGTAAAACACCTTCATTGGAAAGGTGTTCCAAGCTTCCAAAATACTACTGGTTTTCTGAATACTTGGCAAATTTTTTTTCATCCGACCTTGATGATCTCTGTGGTAATGATCAGTTCAATAAGTCCACTTAGCTGCCCAATTTTCACTCTTCTAGGATGAAGCGTTCGTTACCAGTAACAGTTTGAATTTTTAGGTTTCACTCTATTTCCTCCTATACAGATAGATGTGTTTTTTAAGTCTAAATCAAACACGGTTTGTGCTAGCGCCTTGAATCTTGACAAAATAAAGTAGTTCTAAGTTCTGTCTTTGTGGTTTGTTTCCTCTTGAAATAGCCACAAGCAAAGACTGCGTAAAACACCTTCATTGGAAAGGTGTCCCAAGCTTCCAAAATACTACTGGTTTTCTGAATACTCGGCAAATTTTTTTTCATCCGACCTTGATGATCTCTGTGGTAATGATCAGTTCAATAAGTCCACTTAGCTGCCCAATTTTCACTCTTCTAGGATGAAGCATTCGTTACCAGTAACAGTTTGAATTTTTAGGTTTCACTCTATTTCCTCCTATACAGATAGATGTGTTTTTTAAGTCTAAATCAAACACGGTTTGGGCTAGCGCCTTGAAACTTGACAAAATAAAGTAGTTCTAAGTTCTGTCTTTGTGGTTTGTTTCCTCTTGAAATAGCCACAAGCAAAGACTGCGTAAAACACCTTCATTGCAAGGTGTGCTAAGCTTCCAAAAAACTACTGGTTTTCTGAATACTCGGCAAATTTTTTTTCATCCGACCCTGATGATCTCTGTGGTAATGATCACTTCACTAAGTCCACTTAGGTGCCCAATTTTCACTCTTCTAGGAAGAAGCGTTCGTTACCAGTAACAGTTTGAATTTTTAGGTTTCACTCTATTTCCTCCTATATAGATGTCTTTTCTAAGTCTAAATCAAACACGGTTTGTGCTAGCTCCTTGAAACTTGACAAAATAAAGTAGTTCTAAGTTCTGTCTTTGTGGTTTGTTTCCTCTTGAAATAGCCACAAGGAAAGACTGCGTAAAACACATTCATTGCAAAGGTGTGCCATGCTTCCAAACAACTACTGGTTTTCTGAATACTCGGCAAATTTTTTTTCATCGGACCTTGATGATCTCTGTGGTAATGATCACTTCACTAAGTCCACTTAGCTGCCCAATATTCACTCTTCTAGGATGAAGTGTTCGTTACCAGTAACAGTTTGAGTTTTTAGGTTTCTCTCTATTTCCTCCTATATAGATAGATGTATTTGGAAGTCTAAATCAAACACGGGTTGTGCTAGCTCCTTGAAACTTGACAAAATAAAGTAGTTCTAAGTTCTGTCTTTGTGGTTTGTTTCCTCTTGAAATAGCCACAAGGAAAGACTGCGTAAAACACATTTATTGCAAAGGTGTGCCAAGCTTCCAAAAAACTACTGGTTTTCTGAATATTCGGCAAATTTTTTTTCATCCGACCTTGATGATCTCTGTGGTAATGATCACTTCACTAAGTCCACTTAGCTGCCCAATTTTCACTCTTCTAGGATGAAGCGTTCGTTACCAGTAACAGTTTGAATTTTTAGGTTTCACTCTATTTCCTCCTATACAGATAGATGTGTTTTTTAAGTCTAAATCAAACACGGTTTGTGCTAGCTCCTTGAAACTTGACAAAATAAAGTAGTTCTACGTTCTGTCTTTGTGGTTTGTTTCCTCTTGAAATAGGCACAAGGAAAGACTGCGTAAAACACCTTCATTGGAAAGGTGTTCCAAGCTTCCAAAATACTACTGGTTTTCTGAATACTCGGCAAATTTTTTTTCATCCGACCTTGATGATCTCTGTGGTAATGATCACTTCACTAAGTCCACTTAGGTGCCCAATTTTCACTCTTCTAGGATGAAGCGTTCGTTACTAGTAACAGGTTGAATTTTTAGGTTTCACTCTATTTCCTCCTATACAGATAGATGTCTTTTTTAAGTCTAAATCAAACACGGTGTGTGCTAGCTCCTTGAAACTTGACAAAATAAAGTAGTTCTAAGTTCTGTCTTTGTGGTTTGTTTCCTCTTGAAATAGCCACAAGCAAAGACTGCGTAAAACACATTCATTGCAAAGGTGTGCCAAGCTTCCAAAAAACTACTGGTTTTCTGAATACTCAGCAAATTTTTTTTCATCCGACCTTGATGATCTCTGTGGTAATGATCACTTCACTAAGTCCACTTAGCTTCTCAATATTCACTCTTCTAGGATGAAGTGTTCGTTACCAGTAACAGTTTGAGTTTTTAGGTTTCACTCTATTTCCTCCTATACAGATAGATGTCTTTTTTAAGTCTAAATCAAACACGGTTTGTGCTAGCTCCTTGAAACTTGACAAAATAAAGTAGTTCTAAGTTCTGTCTTTGTGGTTTGTTTCCTCTTGAAATTGCCACACGCAAAGACTGCATAAAACACCTTCATTGGAAAGGTGTTCCAAGCTTCCAAAATACTACTTGTTTTCTGAATACTCTTCAAATTTTTTTTCATCCGACCTTGATGATCTCTGTGGTAATTATAAGTTCACTAAGTCCACTTAGCTGCCCAATTTTCACTCTTCTAGGATGAAGCGTTCGTTACCAGTAACAGTTTGAATTTTTAGGTTTCACTCTATTTCCTCCTATACAGATAGATGTCTTTTTTAAGTCTAAATTAAACACGGTTTGTGCTAGCTCCTTGAAACTTGACAAAATAAAGTAGTTCTAAGTTCTGTCTTTGTGGTTTGTTTCCTGTTGAAATAGGCACAAGGAAAGACTGCGTAAAACACATTCATTGGAAAGGTGTGCCAAGCTTCCAAAGAACTACTGGTTTTCTGAATACTCGGCAAATTTTTTTTCATCCGAACTTGATGATCTCTGTGGTAATGATGACTTCACTAAGTCCACTTAGGTGCCCAATTTTCACTCTTCTAGGATGAGCGTTCGTTACCAGTAACAGTTTGAATTTTTAGGTTTCACTCTATTTCCTCCTATACAGATAGATTTCTTTTTTAAGTCTAAATCAAACACGGTTTGTGCTAGCTCCTTGAAACTTGACAAAATAAAGTAGTTCTAAGTTCTGTCTTTGTGGTTTGTTTCCTCTTGAAATAGCCACAAGGAAAGACTGCGTAAAACACATTCATTGCAAACGTGTGCCAAGCTTCCAAAAAACTACTGGTTTTCTGAATACTCGGCAAAATTTTTTTCATCCGACCTTGATGATCTCTGTGGTAATGATCCCTTCACTAAGTCCACTTAGCTGCCCAATATTCACTCTTCTAGGATGAAGTGATCGTTACCAATAACAGTTTGAGTTTTTAGGTTTCACTCTATTTCCTCCTATATAGATAGATGTCTTTGGAAGTCTAAATCAAACACGGTTTGTGCTAGCTCCTTGAAACTTGACAAAATAAAGTAGTTCTAAGTTCTGTCTTTGTTGTTTGTTTCCTCTTGAAATAGGCGCAAGCAAAGACTGCGTAAAACGCATTCATTGGAAGGTGTGCCAAGCTTCCAAAAAACTACTGTTTTTCTGAATACTCGGCAAATTTTTTTTCATCCGACCTTGATGATCTCTGTGGTAATGATCACTTCACTAAGTCCACTTAGCTGCCCAATATTCACTCTTCTAGGATGAAGTGTTCGTTACCAATAACAGTTTGAGTTTTTAGGTTTCACTCTATTTCCTCCTATATAGATAGATGTGTTTGGAAGTCTAAATCAAACACGGTTTGTGCTAGCTCCTTGAAACTTGACAAAATAAAGTAGTTCTGAGTTCTGTCTTTGTTGTTTGTTTCCTCTTGAAATAGGCACAAGCAAAGACTGCGTAAAACGCATTCATTGGAAGGTGTGCCAAGCTTCCAAAAAACTACTGGTTTTCTGAATACTCGGCAAATTTTTTTTCATCCGACCTTGATGATCTCTGTGTTAATGATCACTTCACTAAGTCCACTTAGCTGCCCAATTTTCACTCTTCTAGGATGAAGCGTTCGTTACCAGTAACAGTTTGAATTTTTAGGTTTCACTCTATTTCCTCCTATACAGATAGATGTGTTTTTTAAGTCTAAATCAAACACGGTTTGTGCTAGCTCCTTGAAACTTGACAAAATAAAGTAGTTCTAAGTTCTGTCTTTGTCTTTTGTTTCCTCTTGAAATAACCACAAGCAAAGACTGCGTAAAACACCTTCATTGGAAAGGTGTTCCAAGCTTCCAAAATACTACTGGTTTTCTGAATACTTGGCAAATTTTTTTTCATCCGACCTTGATGATCTCTGTGGTAATGATCAGTTCAATAAGTCCACTTAGCTGCCCAATTTTCACTCTTCTAGGATGAAGCGTTCGTTACCAGTAACAGTTTGAATTTTTAGGTTTCACTCTATTTCCTCCTATACAGATAGATGTGTTTTTTAAGTCTAAATCAAACACGGTTTGTGCTAGCGCCTTGAAACTTGACAAAATAAAGTAGTTCTAAGTTCTGTCTTTGTGGTTTGTTTCCTCTTGAAATAGCCACAAGCAAAGACTGCGTAAAACACCTTCATTGGAAAGGTGTCCCAAGCTTCCAAAATACTACTGGTTTTCTGAATACTCGGCAAATTTTTTTTCATCCGACCTTGATGATCTCTGTGGTAATGATCAGTTCAATAAGTCCACTTAGCTGCCCAATTTTCACTCTTCTAGGATGAAGCATTTGTTACCAGTAACAGTTTGAATTTTTAGGTTTCACTCTATTTCCTCCTATACAGATAGATGTGTTTTTTAAGTCTAAATCAAACACGGTTTGGGCTAGCGCCTTGAAACTTGACAAAATAAAGTAGTTCTAAGTTCTGTCTTTGTGGTTTGTTTCCTCTTGAAATAGCCACAAGCAAAGACTGCGTAAAACACCTTCATTGGAAGGTGTGCTAAGCTTCCAAAAAACTACTGGTTTTCTGAATACTCGGCAAATTTTTTTTCATCCGACCCTGATGATCTCTGTGGTAATGATCACTTCACTAAGTCCACTTAGGTGCCCAATTTTCACTCTTCTAGGAAGAAGTGTTCGTTACCAGTAACAGTTTGAATTTTTAGGTTTCACTCTATTTCCTCCTATATAGATGTCTTTTCTAAGTCTAAATCAAACACGGTTTGTGCTAGCTCCTTGAAACTTGACAAAATAAAGTAGTTCTAAGTTCTGTCTTTGTGGTTTGTTTCCTCTTGAAATAGCCACAAGGAAAGACTGCGTAAAACACATTCATTGCAAAGGTGTGCCATGCTTCCAAACAACTACTGGTTTTCTGAATACTCGGCAAATTTTTTTTCATCGGACCTTGATGATCTCTGTGGTAATGATCACTTCACTAAGTCCACTTAGCTGCCCAATATTCACTCTTCTAGGATGAAGTGTTCGTTACCAGTAACAGTTTGAGTTTTTAGGTTTCACTCTATTTCCTCCTATATAGATAGATGTATTTGGAAGTCTAAATCAAACACGGGTTGTGCTAGCTCCTTGAAACTTGACAAAATAAAGTAGTTCTAAGTTCTGTCTTTGTGGTTTGTTTCCTCTTGAAATAGCCACAAGGAAAGACTGCGTAAAACACATTTATTGCAAAGGTGTGCCAAGCTTCCAAAAAACTACTGGTTTTCTGAATATTCGGCAAATTTTTTTTCATCCGACCTTGATGATCTCTGTGGTAATGATCACTTCACTAAGTCCACTTAGCTGCCCAATTTTCACTCTTCTAGGATGAAGCGTTCGTTACCAGTAACAGTTTGAATTTTTAGGTTTCACTCTATTTCCTCCTATACAGATAGATGTGTTTTTTAAGTCTAAATCAAACACGGTTTGTGCTAGCTCCTTGAAACTTGACAAAATAAAGTAGTTCTACGTTCTGTCTTTGTGGTTTGTTTCCTCTTGAAATAGGCACAAGGAAAGACTGCGTAAAACACCTTCATTGGAAAGGTGTTCCAAGCTTCCAAAATACTACTGGTTTTCTGAATACTCGGCAAATTTTTTTTCATCCGACCTTGATGATCTCTGTGGTAATGATCACTTCACTAAGTCCACTTAGGTGCCCAATTTTCACTCTTCTAGGATGAAGCGTTCGTTACTAGTAACAGGTTGAATTTTTAGGTTTCACTCTATTTCCTCCTATACAGATAGATGTCTTTTTTAAGTCTAAATCAAACACGGTGTGTGCTAGCTCCTTGAAACTTGACAAAATAAAGTAGTTCTAAGTTCTGTCTTTGTGGTTTGTTTCCTCTTGAAATAGCCACAAGCAAAGACTGCGTAAAACACATTCATTGCAAAGGTGTGCCAAGCTTCCAAAAAACTACTGGTTTTCTGAATACTCAGCAAATTTTTTTTCATCCGACCTTGATGATCTCTGTGGTAATGATCACTTCACTAAGTCCACTTAGCTTCTCAATATTCACTCTTCTAGGATGAAGTGTTCGTTACCAGTAACAGTTTGAGTTTTTAGGTTTCACTCTATTTCCTCCTATACAGATAGATGTCTTTTTTAAGTCTAAATCAAACACGGTTTGTGCTAGCTCCTTGAAACTTGACAAAATAAAGTAGTTCTAAGTTCTGTCTTTGTGGTTTGTTTCCTCTTGAAATTGCCACACGCAAAGACTGCATAAAACACCTTCATTGGAAAGGTGTTCCAAGCTTCCAAAATACTACTTGTTTTCTGAATACTCTTCAAATTTTTTTTCATCCGACCTTGATGATCTCTGTGGTAATGATAAGTTCACTAAGTCCACTTAGCTGCCCAATTTTCACTCTTCTAGGATGAAGGGTTCGTTACCAGTAACAGTTTGAATTTTTAGGTTTCACTCTATTTCCTCCTATACAGATAGATGTCTTTTTTAAGTCTAAATTAAACACGGTTTGTGCTAGCTCCTTGAAACTTGACAAAATAAAGTAGTTCTAAGTTCTGTCTTTGTGGTTTGTTTCCTGTTGAAATAGGCACAAGGAAAGACTGCGTAAAACACATTCATTGGAAAGGTGTGCCAAGCTTCCAAAGAACTACTGGTTTTCTGAATACTCGGCAAATTTTTTTTCATCCGACCTTGATGATCTCTGTGGTAATGATGACTTCACTAAGTCCACTTAGGTGCCCAATTTTCACTCTTCTAGGATGAGCGTTCGTTACCAGTAACAGTTTGAATTTTTAGGTTTCACTCTATTTCCTCCTATACAGATAGATTTCTTTTTTAAGTCTAAATCAAACACGGTTTGTGCTAGCTCCTTGAAACTTGACAAAATAAAGTAGTTCTAAGTTCTGTCTTTGTGGTTTGTTTCCTCTTGAAATAGCCACAAGGAAAGACTGCGTAAAACACATTCATTGCAAACGTGTGCCAAGCTTCCAAAAAACTACTGGTTTTCTGAATACTCGGCAAAATTTTTTTCATCCGACCTTGATGATCTCTGTGGTAATGATCCCTTCACTAAGTCCACTTAGCTGCCCAATATTCACTCTTCTAGGATGAAGTGATCGTTACCAATAACAGTTTGAGTTTTTAGGTTTCACTCTATTTCCTCCTATATAGATAGATGTCTTTGGAAGTCTAAATCAAACACGGTTTGTGCTAGCTCCTTGAAACTTGACAAAATAAAGTAGTTCTAAGTTCTGTCTTTGTTGTTTGTTTCCTCTTGAAATAGGCGCAAGCAAAGACTGCGTAAAACGCATTCATTGGAAGGTGTGCCAAGCTTCCAAAAAACTACTGTTTTTCTGAATACTCGGCAAATTTTTTTTCATCCGACCTTGATGATCTCTGTGGTAATGATCACTTCACTAAGTCCACTTAGCTGCCCAATATTCACTCTTCTAGGATGAAGTGTTCGTTACCAATAACAGTTTGAGTTTTTAGGTTTCACTCTATTTCCTCCTATATAGATAGATGTGTTTGGAAGTCTAAATCAAACACGGTTTGTGCTAGCTCCTTGAAACTTGACAAAATAAAGTAGTTCTGAGTTCTGTCTTTGTTGTTTGTTTCCTCTTGAAATAGGCACAAGCAAAGACTGCGTAAAACGCATTCATTGGAAGGTGTGCCAAGCTTCCAAAAAACTACTGGTTTTCTGAATACTCGGCAAATTTTTTTTCATCCGACCTTGATGATCTCTGTGTTAATGATCACTTCACTAAGTCCACTTAGCTGCCCAATTTTCACTCTTCTAGGATGAAGCGTTCGTTACCAGTAACAGTTTGAATTTTTAGGTTTCACTCTATTTCCTCCTATACAGATAGATGTGTTTTTTAAGTCTAAATCAAACACGGTTTGTGCTAGCGCCTTGAAACTTGACAAAATAAAGTAGTTCTAAGTTCTGTCTTTGTGGTTTGTTTCCTCTTGAAATAGCCACAAGCAAAGACTGCGTAAAACACCTTCATTGGAAAGGTGTTCCAAGCTTCCAAAATACTACTGGTTTTCTGAATACTTGGCAAATTTTTTTTCATCCGACCTTGATGATCTCTGTGGTAATGATCAGTTCAATAAGTCCACTTAGCTGCCCAATTTTCACTCTTCTAGGATGAAGCGTTCGTTACCAGTAACAGTTTGAATTTTTAGGTTTCACTCTATTTCCTCCTATACAGATAGATGTGTTTTTTAAGTCTAAATCAAACACGGTTTGTGCTAGCGCCTTGAATCTTGACAAAATAAAGTAGTTCTAAGTTCTGTCTTTGTGGTTTGTTTCCTCTTGAAATAGCCACAAGCAAAGACTGCGTAAAACACCTTCATTGGAAAGGTGTCCCAAGCTTCCAAAATACTACTGGTTTTCTGAATACTCGGCAAATTTTTTTTCATCCGACCTTGATGATCTCTGTGGTAATGATCAGTTCAATAAGTCCACTTAGCTGCCCAATTTTCACTCTTCTAGGATGAAGCATTCGTTACCAGTAACAGTTTGAATTTTTAGGTTTCACTCTATTTCCTCCTATACAGATAGATGTGTTTTTTAAGTCTAAATCAAACACGGTTTGGGCTAGCGCCTTGAAACTTGACAAAATAAAGTAGTTCTAAGTTCTGTCTTTGTGGTTTGTTTCCTCTTGAAATAGCCACAAGCAAAGACTGCGTAAAACACCTTCATTGCAAGGTGTGCTAAGCTTCCAAAAAACTACTGGTTTTCTGAATACTCGGCAAATTTTTTTTCATCCGACCCTGATGATCTCTGTGGTAATGATCACTTCACTAAGTCCACTTAGGTGCCCAATTTTCACTCTTCTAGGAAGAAGCGTTCGTTACCAGTAACAGTTTGAATTTTTAGGTTTCACTCTATTTCCTCCTATATAGATGTCTTTTCTAAGTCTAAATCAAACACGGTTTGTGCTAGCTCCTTGAAACTTGACAAAATAAAGTAGTTCTAAGTTCTGTCTTTGTGGTTTGTTTCCTCTTGAAATAGCCACAAGGAAAGACTGCGTAAAACACATTCATTGCAAAGGTGTGCCATGCTTCCAAACAACTACTGGTTTTCTGAATACTCGGCAAATTTTTTTTCATCGGACCTTGATGATCTCTGTGGTAATGATCACTTCACTAAGTCCACTTAGCTGCCCAATATTCACTCTTCTAGGATGAAGTGTTCGTTACCAGTAACAGTTTGAGTTTTTAGGTTTCTCTCTATTTCCTCCTATATAGATAGATGTATTTGGAAGTCTAAATCAAACACGGGTTGTGCTAGCTCCTTGAAACTTGACAAAATAAAGTAGTTCTAAGTTCTGTCTTTGTGGTTTGTTTCCTCTTGAAATAGCCACAAGGAAAGACTGCGTAAAACACATTTATTGCAAAGGTGTGCCAAGCTTCCAAAAAACTACTGGTTTTCTGAATATTCGGCAAATTTTTTTTCATCCGACCTTGATGATCTCTGTGGTAATGATCACTTCACTAAGTCCACTTAGCTGCCCAATTTTCACTCTTCTAGGATGAAGCGTTCGTTACCAGTAACAGTTTGAATTTTTAGGTTTCACTCTATTTCCTCCTATACAGATAGATGTGTTTTTTAAGTCTAAATCAAACACGGTTTGTGCTAGCTCCTTGAAACTTGACAAAATAAAGTAGTTCTACGTTCTGTCTTTGTGGTTTGTTTCCTCTTGAAATAGGCACAAGGAAAGACTGCGTAAAACACCTTCATTGGAAAGGTGTTCCAAGCTTCCAAAATACTACTGGTTTTCTGAATACTCGGCAAATTTTTTTTCATCCGACCTTGATGATCTCTGTGGTAATGATCACTTCACTAAGTCCACTTAGGTGCCCAATTTTCACTCTTCTAGGATGAAGCGTTCGTTACTAGTAACAGGTTGAATTTTTAGGTTTCACTCTATTTCCTCCTATACAGATAGATGTCTTTTTTAAGTCTAAATCAAACACGGTGTGTGCTAGCTCCTTGAAACTTGACAAAATAAAGTAGTTCTAAGTTCTGTCTTTGTGGTTTGTTTCCTCTTGAAATAGCCACAAGCAAAGACTGCGTAAAACACATTCATTGCAAAGGTGTGCCAAGCTTCCAAAAAACTACTGGTTTTCTGAATACTCAGCAAATTTTTTTTCATCCGACCTTGATGATCTCTGTGGTAATGATCACTTCACTAAGTCCACTTAGCTTCTCAATATTCACTCTTCTAGGATGAAGTGTTCGTTACCAGTAACAGTTTGAGTTTTTAGGTTTCACTCTATTTCCTCCTATACAGATAGATGTCTTTTTTAAGTCTAAATCAAACACGGTTTGTGCTAGCTCCTTGAAACTTGACAAAATAAAGTAGTTCTAAGTTCTGTCTTTGTGGTTTGTTTCCTCTTGAAATTGCCACACGCAAAGACTGCATAAAACACCTTCATTGGAAAGGTGTTCCAAGCTTCCAAAATACTACTTGTTTTCTGAATACTCTTCAAATTTTTTTTCATCCGACCTTGATGATCTCTGTGGTAATTATAAGTTCACTAAGTCCACTTAGCTGCCCAATTTTCACTCTTCTAGGATGAAGCGTTCGTTACCAGTAACAGTTTGAATTTTTAGGTTTCACTCTATTTCCTCCTATACAGATAGATGTCTTTTTTAAGTCTAAATTAAACACGGTTTGTGCTAGCTCCTTGAAACTTGACAAAATAAAGTAGTTCTAAGTTCTGTCTTTGTGGTTTGTTTCCTATTGAAATAGGCACAAGGAAAGACTGCGTAAAACACATTCATTGGAAAGGTGTGCCAAGCTTCCAAAGAACTACTGGTTTTCTGAATACTCGGCAAATTTTTTTTCATCCGAACTTGATGATCTCTGTGGTAATGATGACTTCACTAAGTCCACTTAGGTGCCCAATTTTCACTCTTCTAGGATGAGCGTTCGTTACCAGTAACAGTTTGAATTTTTAGGTTTCACTCTATTTCCTCCTATACAGATAGATTTCTTTTTTAAGTCTAAATCAAACACGGTTTGTGCTAGCTCCTTGAAACTTGACAAAATAAAGTAGTTCTAAGTTCTGTCTTTGTGGTTTGTTTCCTCTTGAAATAGCCACAAGGAAAGACTGCGTAAAACACATTCATTGCAAACGTGTGCCAAGCTTCCAAAAAACTACTGGTTTTCTGAATACTCGGCAAAATTTTTTTCATCCGACCTTGATGATCTCTGTGGTAATGATCCCTTCACTAAGTCCACTTAGCTGCCCAATATTCACTCTTCTAGGATGAAGTGATCGTTACCAATAACAGTTTGAGTTTTTAGGTTTCACTCTATTTCCTCCTATATAGATAGATGTCTTTGGAAGTCTAAATCAAACACGGTTTGTGCTAGCTCCTTGAAACTTGACAAAATAAAGTAGTTCTAAGTTCTGTCTTTGTTGTTTGTTTCCTCTTGAAATAGGCGCAAGCAAAGACTGCGTAAAACGCATTCATTGGAAGGTGTGCCAAGCTTCCAAAAAACTACTGTTTTTCTGAATACTCGGCAAATTTTTTTTCATCCGACCTTGATGATCTCTGTGGTAATGATCACTTCACTAAGTCCACTTAGCTGCCCAATATTCACTCTTCTAGGATGAAGTGTTCGTTACCAATAACAGTTTGAGTTTTTAGGTTTCACTCTATTTCCTCCTATATAGATAGATGTGTTTGGAAGTCTAAATCAAACACGGTTTGTGCTAGCTCCTTGAAACTTGACAAAATAAAGTAGTTCTGAGTTCTGTCTTTGTTGTTTGTTTCCTCTTGAAATAGGCACAAGCAAAGACTGCGTAAAACGCATTCATTGGAAGGTGTGCCAAGCTTCCAAAAAACTACTGGTTTTCTGAATACTCGGCAAATTTTTTTTCATCCGACCTTGATGATCTCTGTGTTAATGATCACTTCACTAAGTCCACTTAGCTGCCCAATTTTCACTCTTCTAGGATGAAGCGTTCGTTACCAGTAACAGTTTGAATTTTTAGGTTTCACTCTATTTCCTCCTATACAGATAGATGTGTTTTTTAAGTCTAAATCAAACACGGTTTGTGCTAGCTCCTTGAAACTTGACAAAATAAAGTAGTTCTAAGTTCTGTCTTTGTCTTTTGTTTCCTCTTGAAATAACCACAAGCAAAGACTGCGTAAAACACCTTCATTGGAAAGGTGTTCCAAGCTTCCAAAATACTACTGGTTTTCTGAATACTTGGCAAATTTTTTTTCATCCGACCTTGATGATCTCTGTGGTAATGATCAGTTCAATAAGTCCACTTAGCTGCCCAATTTTCACTCTTCTAGGATGAAGCGTTCGTTACCAGTAACAGTTTGAATTTTTAGGTTTCACTCTATTTCCTCCTATACAGATAGATGTGTTTTTTAAGTCTAAATCAAACACGGTTTGTGCTAGCGCCTTGAAACTTGACAAAATAAAGTAGTTCTAAGTTCTGTCTTTGTGGTTTGTTTCCTCTTGAAATAGCCACAAGCAAAGACTGCGTAAAACACCTTCATTGGAAAGGTGTCCCAAGCTTCCAAAATACTACTGGTTTTCTGAATACTCGGCAAATTTTTTTTCATCCGACCTTGATGATCTCTGTGGTAATGATCAGTTCAATAAGTCCACTTAGCTGCCCAATTTTCACTCTTCTAGGATGAAGCATTTGTTACCAGTAACAGTTTGAATTTTTAGGTTTCACTCTATTTCCTCCTATACAGATAGATGTGTTTTTTAAGTCTAAATCAAACACGGTTTGGGCTAGCGCCTTGAAACTTGACAAAATAAAGTAGTTCTAAGTTCTGTCTTTGTGGTTTGTTTCCTCTTGAAATAGCCACAAGCAAAGACTGCGTAAAACACCTTCATTGGAAGGTGTGCTAAGCTTCCAAAAAACTACTGGTTTTCTGAATACTCGGCAAATTTTTTTTCATCCGACCCTGATGATCTCTGTGGTAATGATCACTTCACTAAGTCCACTTAGGTGCCCAATTTTCACTCTTCTAGGAAGAAGTGTTCGTTACCAGTAACAGTTTGAATTTTTAGGTTTCACTCTATTTCCTCCTATATAGATGTCTTTTCTAAGTCTAAATCAAACACGGTTTGTGCTAGCTCCTTGAAACTTGACAAAATAAAGTAGTTCTAAGTTCTGTCTTTGTGGTTTGTTTCCTCTTGAAATAGCCACAAGGAAAGACTGCGTAAAACACATTCATTGCAAAGGTGTGCCATGCTTCCAAACAACTACTGGTTTTCTGAATACTCGGCAAATTTTTTTTCATCGGACCTTGATGATCTCTGTGGTAATGATCACTTCACTAAGTCCACTTAGCTGCCCAATATTCACTCTTCTAGGATGAAGTGTTCGTTACCAGTAACAGTTTGAGTTTTTAGGTTTCACTCTATTTCCTCCTATATAGATAGATGTATTTGGAAGTCTAAATCAAACACGGGTTGTGCTAGCTCCTTGAAACTTGACAAAATAAAGTAGTTCTAAGTTCTGTCTTTGTGGTTTGTTTCCTCTTGAAATAGCCACAAGGAAAGACTGCGTAAAACACATTTATTGCAAAGGTGTGCCAAGCTTCCAAAAAACTACTGGTTTTCTGAATATTCGGCAAATTTTTTTTCATCCGACCTTGATGATCTCTGTGGTAATGATCACTTCACTAAGTCCACTTAGCTGCCCAATTTTCACTCTTCTAGGATGAAGCGTTCGTTACCAGTAACAGTTTGAATTTTTAGGTTTCACTCTATTTCCTCCTATACAGATAGATGTGTTTTTTAAGTCTAAATCAAACACGGTTTGTGCTAGCTCCTTGAAACTTGACAAAATAAAGTAGTTCTACGTTCTGTCTTTGTGGTTTGTTTCCTCTTGAAATAGGCACAAGGAAAGACTGCGTAAAACACCTTCATTGGAAAGGTGTTCCAAGCTTCCAAAATACTACTGGTTTTCTGAATACTCGGCAAATTTTTTTTCATCCGACCTTGATGATCTCTGTGGTAATGATCACTTCACTAAGTCCACTTAGGTGCCCAATTTTCACTCTTCTAGGATGAAGCGTTCGTTACTAGTAACAGGTTGAATTTTTAGGTTTCACTCTATTTCCTCCTATACAGATAGATGTCTTTTTTAAGTCTAAATCAAACACGGTGTGTGCTAGCTCCTTGAAACTTGACAAAATAAAGTAGTTCTAAGTTCTGTCTTTGTGGTTTGTTTCCTCTTGAAATAGCCACAAGCAAAGACTGCGTAAAACACATTCATTGCAAAGGTGTGCCAAGCTTCCAAAAAACTACTGGTTTTCTGAATACTCAGCAAATTTTTTTTCATCCGACCTTGATGATCTCTGTGGTAATGATCACTTCACTAAGTCCACTTAGCTTCTCAATATTCACTCTTCTAGGATGAAGTGTTCGTTACCAGTAACAGTTTGAGTTTTTAGGTTTCACTCTATTTCCTCCTATACAGATAGATGTCTTTTTTAAGTCTAAATCAAACACGGTTTGTGCTAGCTCCTTGAAACTTGACAAAATAAAGTAGTTCTAAGTTCTGTCTTTGTGGTTTGTTTCCTCTTGAAATTGCCACACGCAAAGACTGCATAAAACACCTTCATTGGAAAGGTGTTCCAAGCTTCCAAAATACTACTTGTTTTCTGAATACTCTTCAAATTTTTTTTCATCCGACCTTGATGATCTCTGTGGTAATGATAAGTTCACTAAGTCCACTTAGCTGCCCAATTTTCACTCTTCTAGGATGAAGGGTTCGTTACCAGTAACAGTTTGAATTTTTAGGTTTCACTCTATTTCCTCCTATACAGATAGATGTCTTTTTTAAGTCTAAATTAAACACGGTTTGTGCTAGCTCCTTGAAACTTGACAAAATAAAGTAGTTCTAAGTTCTGTCTTTGTGGTTTGTTTCCTGTTGAAATAGGCACAAGGAAAGACTGCGTAAAACACATTCATTGGAAAGGTGTGCCAAGCTTCCAAAGAACTACTGGTTTTCTGAATACTCGGCAAATTTTTTTTCATCCGACCTTGATGATCTCTGTGGTAATGATGACTTCACTAAGTCCACTTAGGTGCCCAATTTTCACTCTTCTAGGATGAGCGTTCGTTACCAGTAACAGTTTGAATTTTTAGGTTTCACTCTATTTCCTCCTATACAGATAGATTTCTTTTTTAAGTCTAAATCAAACACGGTTTGTGCTAGCTCCTTGAAACTTGACAAAATAAAGTAGTTCTAAGTTCTGTCTTTGTGGTTTGTTTCCTCTTGAAATAGCCACAAGGAAAGACTGCGTAAAACACATTCATTGCAAACGTGTGCCAAGCTTCCAAAAAACTACTGGTTTTCTGAATACTCGGCAAAATTTTTTTCATCCGACCTTGATGATCTCTGTGGTAATGATCCCTTCACTAAGTCCACTTAGCTGCCCAATATTCACTCTTCTAGGATGAAGTGATCGTTACCAATAACAGTTTGAGTTTTTAGGTTTCACTCTATTTCCTCCTATATAGATAGATGTCTTTGGAAGTCTAAATCAAACACGGTTTGTGCTAGCTCCTTGAAACTTGACAAAATAAAGTAGTTCTAAGTTCTGTCTTTGTTGTTTGTTTCCTCTTGAAATAGGCGCAAGCAAAGACTGCGTAAAACGCATTCATTGGAAGGTGTGCCAAGCTTCCAAAAAACTACTGTTTTTCTGAATACTCGGCAAATTTTTTTTCATCCGACCTTGATGATCTCTGTGGTAATGATCACTTCACTAAGTCCACTTAGCTGCCCAATATTCACTCTTCTAGGATGAAGTGTTCGTTACCAATAACAGTTTGAGTTTTTAGGTTTCACTCTATTTCCTCCTATATAGATAGATGTGTTTGGAAGTCTAAATCAAACACGGTTTGTGCTAGCTCCTTGAAACTTGACAAAATAAAGTAGTTCTGAGTTCTGTCTTTGTTGTTTGTTTCCTCTTGAAATAGGCACAAGCAAAGACTGCGTAAAACGCATTCATTGGAAGGTGTGCCAAGCTTCCAAAAAACTACTGGTTTTCTGAATACTCGGCAAATTTTTTTTCATCCGACCTTGATGATCTCTGTGTTAATGATCACTTCACTAAGTCCACTTAGCTGCCCAATTTTCACTCTTCTAGGATGAAGCGTTCGTTACCAGTAACAGTTTGAATTTTTAGGTTTCACTCTATTTCCTCCTATACAGATAGATGTGTTTTTTAAGTCTAAATCAAACACGGTTTGTGCTAGCTCCTTGAAACTTGACAAAATAAAGTAGTTCTAAGTTCTGTCTTTGTCTTTTGTTTCCTCTTGAAATAGCCACAAGCAAAGACTGCGTAAAACACCTTCATTGGAAAGGTGTTCCAAGCTTCCAAAATACTACTGGTTTTCTGAATACTTGGCAAATTTTTTTTCATCCGACCTTGATGATCTCTGTGGTAATGATCAGTTCAATAAGTCCACTTAGCTGCCCAATTTTCACTCTTCTAGGATGAAGCGTTCGTTACCAGTAACAGTTTGAATTTTTAGGTTTCACTCTATTTCCTCCTATACAGATAGATGTGTTTTTTAAGTCTAAATCAAACACGGTTTGTGCTAGCGCCTTGAAACTTGACAAAATAAAGTAGTTCTAAGTTCTGTCTTTGTGGTTTGTTTCCTCTTGAAATAGCCACAAGCAAAGACTGCGTAAAACACCTTCATTGGAAAGGTGTCCCAAGCTTCCAAAATACTACTGGTTTTCTGAATACTCGGCAAATTTTTTTTCATCCGACCTTGATGATCTCTGTGGTAATGATCAGTTCAATAAGTCCACTTAGCTGCCCAATTTTCACTCTTCTAGGATGAAGCATTCGTTACCAGTAACAGTTTGAATTTTTAGGTTTCACTCTATTTCCTCCTATACAGATAGATGTGTTTTTTAAGTCTAAATCAAACACGGTTTGGGCTAGCGCCTTGAAACTTGACAAAATAAAGTAGTTCTAAGTTCTGTCTTTGTGGTTTGTTTCCTCTTGAAATAGCCACAAGCAAAGACTGCGTAAAACACCTTCATTGCAAGGTGTGCTAAGCTTCCAAAAAACTACTGGTTTTCTGAATACTCGGCAAATTTTTTTTCATCCGACCCTGATGATCTCTGTGGTAATGATCACTTCACTAAGTCCACTTAGGTGCCCAATTTTCACTCTTCTAGGAAGAAGCGTTCGTTACCAGTAACAGTTTGAATTTTTAGGTTTCACTCTATTTCCTCCTATATAGATAGATGTCTTTGGAAGTCTAAATCAAACACGGTTTGTGCTAGCTCCTTGAAACTTGACAAAATAAAGTAGTTCTAAGTTCTGTCTTTGTTGTTTGTTTCCTCTTGAAATAGGCGCAAGCAAAGACTGCGTAAAACGCATTCATTGGAAGGTGTGCCAAGCTTCCAAAAAACTACTGTTTTTCTGAATACTCGGCAAATTTTTTTTCATCCGACCTTGATGATCTCTGTGGTAATGATCACTTCACTAAGTCCACTTAGCTGCCCAATATTCACTCTTCTAGGATGAAGTGTTCGTTACCAATAACAGTTTGAGTTTTTAGGTTTCACTCTATTTCCTCCTATATAGATAGATGTGTTTGGAAGTCTAAATCAAACACGGTTTGTGCTAGCTCCTTGAAACTTGACAAAATAAAGTAGTTCTGAGTTCTGTCTTTGTTGTTTGTTTCCTCTTGAAATAGGCACAAGCAAAGACTGCGTAAAACGCATTCATTGGAAGGTGTGCCAAGCTTCCAAAAAACTACTGGTTTTCTGAATACTCGGCAAATTTTTTTTCATCCGACCTTGATGATCTCTGTGTTAATGATCACTTCACTAAGTCCACTTAGCTGCCCAATTTTCACTCTTCTAGGATGAAGCGTTCGTTACCAGTAACAGTTTGAATTTTTAGGTTTCACTCTATTTCCTCCTATACAGATAGATGTGTTTTTTAAGTCTAAATCAAACACGGTTTGTGCTAGCTCCTTGAAACTTGACAAAATAAAGTAGTTCTAAGTTCTGTCTTTGTGGTTTGTTTCCTCTTGAAATAGCCACAAGCAAAGACTGCGTAAAACACCTTCATTGGAAAGGTGTTCCAAGCTTCCAAAATACTACTGGTTTTCTGAATACTCGGCAAATTTTTTTTCATCCGACCTTGATGATCTCTGTGGTAATGATCACTTCACTAAGTCCACTTAGGTGCCCAATTTTCACTCTTCTAGGATGAAGCGTTCGTTACTAGTAACAGGTTGAATTTTTAGGTTTCACTCTATTTCCTCCTATACAGATAGATGTCTTTTTAAGTCTAAATCAAACACGGTGTGTGCTAGCTCCTTGAAACTTGACAAAATAAAGTAGTTCTAAGTTCTGTCTTTGTGGTTTGTTTCCTCTTGAAATAGCCACAAGCAAAGACTGCGTAAAACACATTCATTGCAAAGGTGTGCCAAGCTTCCAAAAACTACTGGTTTTCTGAATACTCGGCAAATTTTTTTTCATCCGACCTTGATGATCTCTGTGGTAATGATCACTTCACTAAGTCCACTTAGCTTCCCAATATTCACTCTTCTAGGATGAAGTGTTCGTTACCAGTAACAGTTTGAGTTTTTAGGTTTCACTCTATTTCCTCCTATACAGATAGATGTCTTTTTTAAGTCTAAATCAAACACGGTTTGTGCTAGCTCCTTGAAACTTGACAAAATAAAGTAGTTCTAAGTTCTGTCTTTGTGGTTTGTTTCCTCTTGAAATTGCCACACGCAAAGACTGCGTAAAACACCTTCATTGGAAAGGTGTTCCAAGCTTCCAAAATACTACTTGTTTTCTGAATACTCTTCAAATTTTTTTTCATCCGACCTTGATGATCTCTGTGGTAATGATAAGTTCACTAAGTCCACTTAGCTGCCCAATTTTCACTCTTCTAGGATGAAGCGTTCGTTACCAGTAACAGTTTGAATTTTTAGGTTTCACTCTATTTCCTCCTATACAGATAGATGTCTTTTTTAAGTCTAAATCAAACACGGTTTGTGCTAGCTCCTTGAAACTTGACAAAATAAAGTAGTTCTAAGTTCTGTCTTTGTGGTTTGTTTCCTGTTGAAATAGGCACAAGCAAAGACTGCGTAAAACACATTCATTGGAAGGTGTGCCAAGTTTCCAAAAAACTACTGGTTTTCTGAATACTCGGCAAATTTTTTTTCATCCGACCTTGATGATCTCTGTGGTAATGATCACTTAACTAAGTCCACTTAGGTGCCCAATTTCACTCTTCTAGGATGAAGCGTTCGTTACCAGTAACAGTTTGAATTTTTAGGTTTCACTCTATTTCCTCCTATACAGATAGATTTCTTTTTTAAGTCTAAATCAAACACGGTTTGTGCTAGCTCCTTGAAACTTGACAAAATAAAGTAGTTCTAAGTTCTGTCTTTGTGGTTTGTTTCCTCTTGAAATAGCCACAGGGAAAGACTGCGTAAAACACATTCATTGCAAACGTGTGCCAAGCTTCCAAAAAACTACTGGTTTTCTGAATACTCGGCAAAATTTTTTTCATCCGACCTTGATGATCTCTGTGGTAATGATCCCTTCACTAAGTCCACTTAGCTGCCCAATATTCACTCTTCTAGGATGAAGTGATCGTTACCAATAACAGTTTGAGTTTTTAGGTTTCACTCTATTTCCTCCTATATAGATAGATGTCTTTGGAAGTCTAAATCAAACACGGTTTGTGCTAGCTCCTTGAAACTTGACAAAATAAAGTAGTTCTAAGTTCTGTCTTTGTTGTTTGTTTCCTCTTGAAATAGGCGCAAGCAAAGACTGCGTAAAACGCATTCATTGGAAGGTGTGCCAAGCTTCCAAAAACTACTGTTTTTCTGAATACTCGGCAAATTTTTTTTCATCCGACCTTGATGATCTCTGTGGTAATGATCACTTCACTAAGTCCACTTAGCTGCCCAATATTCACTCTTCTAGGATGAAGTGTTCGTTACCAGTAACAGTTTGAGTTTTTAGGTTTCACTCTATTTCCTCCTATATAGATAGATGTGTTTGGAAGTCTAAATCAAACACGGTTTGTGCTAGCTCCTTGAAACTTGACAAAATAAAGTAGTTCTGAGTTCTGTCTTTGTTGTTTGTTTCCTCTTGAAATAGGCACAAGCAAAGACTGCGTAAAACGCATTCATTGGAAGGTGTGCCAAGCTTCCAAAAAACTACTGGTTTTCTGAATACTCGGCAAATTTTTTTTCATCCGACCTTGATGATCTCTGTGTTAATGATCACTTCACTAAGTCCACTTAGCTGCCCAATTTTCACTCTTCTAGGATGAAGCGTTCGTTACCAGTAACAGTTTGAATTTTTAGGTTTCACTCTATTTCCTCCTATACAGATAGATGTGTTTTTTAAGTCTAAATCAAACACGGTTTGTGCTAGCTCCTTGAAACTTGACAAAATAAAGTAGTTCTAAGTTCTGTCTTTGTGGTTTGTTTCCTCTTGAAATAGCCACAAGCAAAGACTGCGTAAAACACCTTCATTGGAAAGGTGTCCCAAGCTTCCAAAATACTACTGTTTTCTGAATACTCGGCAAATTTTTTTTCATCCGACCTTGATGATCTCTGTGGTAATGATCAGTTCAATAAGTCCACTTAGCTGCCCAATTTTCACTCTTCTAGGATGAAGCATTCGTTACCAGTAACAGTTTGAATTTTTAGGTTTCACTCTATTTCCTCCTATACAGATAGATGTGTTTTTTAAGTCTAAATCAAACACGGTTTGGGCTAGCGCCTTGAAACTTGACAAAATAAAGTAGTTCTAAGTTCTGTCTTTGTGGTTTGTTTCCTCTTGAAATAGCCACAAGCAAAGACTGCGTAAAACACCTTCATTGCAAGGTGTGCTAAGCTTCCAAAAAACTACTGGTTTTCTGAATACTCGGCAAATTTTTTTTCATCCGACCCTGATGATCTCTGTGGTAATGGTCACTTCACTAAGTCCACTTAGGTGCCCAATTTTCACTCTTCTAGGAAGAAGCGTTCGTTACCAGTAACAGTTTGAATTTTTAGGTTTCACTCTATTTCCTCCTATATAGATAGATGTCTTTGGAAGTCTAAATCAAACACGGTTTGTGCTAGCTCCTTGAAACTTGACAAAATAAAGTAGTTCTAAGTTCTGTCTTTGTTGTTTGTTTCCTCTTGAAATAGGCGCAAGCAAAGACTGCGTAAAACGCATTCATTGGAAGGTGTGCCAAGCTTCCAAAAAACTACTGTTTTTCTGAATACTCGGCAAATTTTTTTTCATCCGACCTTGATGATCTCTGTGGTAATGATCACTTCACTAAGTCCACTTAGCTGCCCAATATTCACTCTTCTAGGATGAAGTGTTCGTTACCAATAACAGTTTGAGTTTTTAGGTTTCACTCTATTTCCTCCTATATAGATAGATGTGTTTGGAAGTCTAAATCAAACACGGTTTGTGCTAGCTCCTTGAAACTTGACAAAATAAAGTAGTTCTGAGTTCTGTCTTTGTTGTTTGTTTCCTCTTGAAATAGGCACAAGCAAAGACTGCGTAAAACGCATTCATTGGAAGGTGTGCCAAGCTTCCAAAAAACTACTGGTTTTCTGAATACTCGGCAAATTTTTTTTCATCCGACCTTGATGATCTCTGTGTTAATGATCACTTCACTAAGTCCACTTAGCTGCCCAATTTTCACTCTTCTAGGATGAAGCGTTCGTTACCAGTAACAGTTTGAATTTTTAGGTTTCACTCTATTTCCTCCTATACAGATAGATGTGTTTTTTAAGTCTAAATCAAACACGGTTTGTGCTAGCTCCTTGAAACTTGACAAAATAAAGTAGTTCTAAGTTCTGTCTTTGTGGTTTGTTTCCTCTTGAAATAGCCACAAGCAAAGACTGCGTAAAACACCTTCATTGGAAAGGTGTTCCAAGCTTCCAAAATACTACTGGTTTTCTGAATACTCGGCAAATTTTTTTTCATCCGACCTTGATGATCTCTGTGGTAATGATCACTTCACTAAGTCCACTTAGGTGCCCAATTTTCACTCTTCTAGGATGAAGCGTTCGTTACTAGTAACAGGTTGAATTTTTAGGTTTCACTCTATTTCCTCCTATACAGATAGATGTCTTTTTTAAGTCTAAATCAAACACGGTGTGTGCTAGCTCCTTGAAACTTGACAAAATAAAGTAGTTCTAAGTTCTGTCTTTGTGGTTTGTTTCCTCTTGAAATAGCCACAAGCAAAGACTGCGTAAAACACATTCATTGCAAAGGTGTGCCAAGCTTCCAAAAAACTACTGGTTTTCTGAATACTCGGCAAATTTTTTTTCATCCGACCTTGATGATCTCTGTGGTAATGATCACTTCACTAAGTCCACTTAGCTTCCCAATATTCACTCTTCTAGGATGAAGTGTTCGTTACCAGTAACAGTTTGAGTTTTTAGGTTTCACTCTATTTCCTCCTATACAGATAGATGTCTTTTTTAAGTCTAAATCAAACACGGTTTGTGCTAGCTCCTTGAAACTTGACAAAATAAAGTAGTTCTAAGTTCTGTCTTTGTGGTTTGTTTCCTCTTGAAATTGCCACACGCAAAGACTGCGTAAAACACCTTCATTGGAAAGGTGTTCCAAGCTTCCAAAATACTACTTGTTTTCTGAATACTCTTCAAATTTTTTTTCATCCGACCTTGATGATCTCTGTGGTAATGATAAGTTCACTAAGTCCACTTAGCTGCCCAATTTTCACTCTTCTAGGATGAAGCGTTCGTTACCAGTAACAGTTTGAATTTTTAGGTTTCACTCTATTTCCTCCTATACAGATAGATGTCTTTTTTAAGTCTAAATCAAACACGGTTTGTGCTAGCTCCTTGAAACTTGACAAAATAAAGTAGTTCTAAGTTCTGTCTTTGTGGTTTGTTTCCTGTTGAAATAGGCACAAGCAAAGACTGCGTAAAACACATTCATTGGAAGGTGTGCCAAGTTTCCAAAAAACTACTGGTTTTCTGAATACTCGGCAAATTTTTTTTCATCCGACCTTGATGATCTCTGTGGTAATGATCACTTAACTAAGTCCACTTAGGTGCCCAATTTTCACTCTTCTAGGATGAAGCGTTCGTTACCAGTAACAGTTTGAATTTTTAGGTTTCACTCTATTTCCTCCTATACAGATAGATTTCTTTTTTAAGTCTAAATCAAACACGGTTTGTGCTAGCTCCTTGAAACTTGACAAAATAAAGTAGTTCTAAGTTCTGTCTTTGTGGTTTGTTTCCTCTTGAAATAGCCACAAGGAAAGACTGCGTAAAACACATTCATTGCAAACGTGTGCCAAGCTTCCAAAAAACTACTGGTTTTCTGAATACTCGGCAAAATTTTTTTCATCCGACCTTGATGATCTCTGTGGTAATAATCCCTTCACTAAGTCCACTTAGCTGCCCAATATTCACTCTTCTAGGATGAAGTGATCGTTACCAATAACAGTTTGAGTTTTTAGGTTTCACTCTATTTCCTCCTATATAGATAGATGTCTTTGGAAGTCTAAATCAAACACGGTTTGTGCTAGCTCCTTGAAACTTGACAAAATAAAGTAGTTCTAAGTTCTGTCTTTGTTGTTTGTTTCCTCTTGAAATAGGCGCAAGCAAAGACTGCGTAAAACGCATTCATTGGAAGGTGTGCCAAGCTTCCAAAAAACTACTGTTTTTCTGAATACTCGGCAAATTTTTTTTCATCCGACCTTGATGATCTCTGTGGTAATGATCACTTCACTAAGTCCACTTAGCTGCCCAATATTCACTCTTCTAGGATGAAGTGTTCGTTACCAATAACAGTTTGAGTTTTTAGGTTTCACTCTATTTCCTCCTATATAGATAGATGTGTTTGGAAGTCTAAATCAAACACGGTTTGTGCTAGCTCCTTGAAACTTGACAAAATAAAGTAGTTCTGAGTTCTGTCTTTGTTGTTTGTTTCCTCTTGAAATAGGCACAAGCAAAGACTGCGTAAAACGCATTCATTGGAAGGTGTGCCAAGCTTCCAAAAAACTACTGGTTTTCTGAATACTCGGCAAATTTTTTTTCATCCGACCTTGATGATCTCTGTGTTAATGATCACTTCACTAAGTCCACTTAGCTGCCCAATTTTCACTCTTCTAGGATGAAGCGTTCGTTACCAGTAACAGTTTGAATTTTTAGGTTTCACTCTATTTCCTCCTATACAGATAGATGTGTTTTTTAAGTCTAAATCAAACACGGTTTGTGCTAGCTCCTTGAAACTTGACAAAATAAAGTAGTTCTAAGTTCTGTCTTTGTGGTTTGTTTCCTCTTGAAATAGCCACAAGCAAAGACTGCGTAAAACACCTTCATTGGAAAGGTGTTCCAAGCTTCCAAAATACTACTGGTTTTCTGAATACTCGGCAAATTTTTTTTCATCCGACCTTGATGATCTCTGTGGTAATGATCACTTCACTAAGTCCACTTAGGTGCCCAATTTTCACTCTTCTAGGATGAAGCGTTCGTTACTAGTAACAGGTTGAATTTTTAGGTTTCACTCTATTTCCTCCTATACAGATAGATGTCTTTTTTAAGTCTAAATCAAACACGGTGTGTGCTAGCTCCTTGAAACTTGACAAAATAAAGTAGTTCTAAGTTCTGTCTTTGTGGTTTGTTTCCTCTTGAAATAGCCACAAGCAAAGACTGCGTAAAACACATTCATTGCAAAGGTGTGCCAAGCTTCCAAAAAACTACTGGTTTTCTGAATACTCGGCAAATTTTTTTTCATCCGACCTTGATGATCTCTGTGGTAATGATCACTTCACTAAGTCCACTTAGCTTCCCAATATTCACTCTTCTAGGATGAAGTGTTCGTTACCAGTAACAGTTTGAGTTTTTAGGTTTCACTCTATTTCCTCCTATACAGATAGATGTCTTTTTTAAGTCTAAATCAAACACGGTTTGTGCTAGCTCCTTGAAACTTGACAAAATAAAGTAGTTCTAAGTTCTGTCTTTGTGGTTTGTTTCCTCTTGAAATTGCCACACGCAAAGACTGCGTAAAACACCTTCATTGGAAAGGTGTTCCAAGCTTCCAAAATACTACTTGTTTTCTGAATACTCTTCAAATTTTTTTTCATCCGACCTTGATGATCTCTGTGGTAATGATAAGTTCACTAAGTCCACTTAGCTGCCCAATTTTCACTCTTCTAGGATGAAGCGTTCGTTACCAGTAACAGTTTGAATTTTTAGGTTTCACTCTATTTCCTCCTATACAGATAGATGTCTTTTTTAAGTCTAAATCAAACACGGTTTGTGCTAGCTCCTTGAAACTTGACAAAATAAAGTAGTTCTAAGTTCTGTCTTTGTGGTTTGTTTCCTGTTGAAATAGGCACAAGCAAAGACTGCGTAAAACACATTCATTGGAAGGTGTGCCAAGTTTCCAAAAACTACTGGTTTTCTGAATACTCGGCAAATTTTTTTTCATCCGACCTTGATGATCTCTGTGGTAATGATCACTTAACTAAGTCCACTTAGGTGCCCAATTTTCACTCTTCTAGGATGAAGCGTTCGTTACCAGTAACAGTTTGAATTTTTAGGTTTCACTCTATTTCCTCCTATACAGATAGATTTCTTTTTTAAGTCTAAATCAAACACGGTTTGTGCTAGCTCCTTGAAACTTGACAAAATAAAGTAGTTCTAAGTTCTGTCTTTGTGGTTTGTTTCCTCTTGAAATAGCCACAAGGAAAGACTGCGTAAAACACATTCATTGCAAACGTGTGCCAAGCTTCCAAAAAACTACTGGTTTTCTGAATACTCGGCAAAATTTTTTTCATCCGACCCTTGATGATCTCTGTGGTAAT
>NW_027515373.1:0-81623 GCF_048772815.1 Callospermophilus lateralis
AATCAAACACGGTTTATGCTAGCTTGTTGAAACTTGACACAATACAGTAGTTCTACGTTCTATCTCTAAGGTTTGTTTCGTCTTGATGTAGCCTTAAGCAGAGACTGGAGAATAACTCATTCAATGAAAGGCGTTGTTAGGCTGCCAAAAAACTACAGTCTCCTGAAATCACAGCATATATTTTTTCTTCCGACCTTCGTGATACTTTCAAGTAATGAGCAGTACACAAATCAAACACGGATGCCCAAGTTTCGTTCTCCTAGGTTGAAGCATTCATTTGCAGTAACAGTTTGAATTTTTA
Source organism: Callospermophilus lateralis (assembly GCF_048772815.1). Lineage (NCBI taxonomy): Eukaryota > Metazoa > Chordata > Mammalia > Rodentia > Sciuridae > Callospermophilus > Callospermophilus lateralis. The sequence goes on from NW_027515373.1 coordinate 302, forward strand.
GGTTTCACTCTGTTTTCTCCTATATTGACAGATGCAGTTCGAACTCTAAATCAAACACAGTTTGTGCTAGCTTCTTGAAACTTGACACAATACAGTAGTTCTACGTTCTATCTCTAAGTTTTGTTTCCTCTTGATGTAGCCTAATGCAGGGACTGCGAATAACACTTATATGGAAAGGGGTTGCCAAACTTCCAAACACTAGAGTCTCCTGAAATCTCAACATATATTTTTTCATCCAATCTTCATGATACATTCACGTAATGATCAGTACACCAATCCCACTTGGATGCCCAAGTTTAGTTCTCCTTGATTGAAGCATTCGTTTACAGGAACAGTTTGAATTTTTAGGTTTCACTCTGTTTTCTCCTATATTGACAGATGCAGTTCGAACTCTAAATCAACACGGTTTGTGCTAGCTTCTTGAAACTTGACACAATACAGTAGTTCTACGTTCTATCTCTAAGTTTTGTTTCCTCTTGATGTAGCCTAATGCAGGGACTGCGAATAACACTTATATGGAAAGGGGTTGCCAAACTTCCAAACACTAGCGTCTCCTGAAATCTCAACATATATTTTTTCATCCAATCTTCATGATACATTCACGTAATGATCAGTACACCAATCCCACTTGGATGCCCAAGTTTAGTTCTCCTTGATTGAAGCATTCGTTTCCAGGAACAGTTTGAATTTTTAGGTTTCACTCTGTTTTCTCCTATATTGACAGATGCAGTTCTAACTCTAAATCAACACGGTTTGTGCTAGCTTCTTGAAACTTGACACAATACAGTAGTTCTACGTTCTATCTCTAAGGTTTGTTTCCTCTTGATGTAGCCTTAAGCAAAGACTGGCGAATAACTCATTCAATGAAATGCGTTGCTGGGTTGCCAAAAAACTACAGTCTCCTGTAATCTCAACATATATTTTTTCTTCTGACCTGCATGATACTTTCAAGTAATGAGCTGTACACCAATCAAACTTGGATGCCCTAGTTTCGTTCTCCTAGGTTGAAGCATTCGTTTGCAGGAACAATTTGAATTTTTACGTTTCAATCTGTTTTCTCCTATATTGACACATGCAGTTAGAACTCTAAATCAACACGGTTTGTGCTAGCTTCTTGAAACTTGACACAATACAGTATTTCTAGGTTCTATCTCTAAGGTTTGATTCCTCTTGATGTAGCCTTAAGCAGAGACTGGAGAATAACTCATTCAATGAAAGGCGTTGTTAGGCTCCCACAAAACTACAGTCTCCTGAAATCACAACACATATTTTTTGTTCCGACCTTCATGATACTTTCAAGTAATGAGCAGTACACCAATCAAACTTGGATGCCCAAGTTTCGTTCTCCTAGGTTGAAGCATTCGTTTGCAGTAACAGTTTGAATTTTTAGGTTTTACTCTGTTTTCTCCTATATTGACAGATGCAGTCCGAACTCTAAATCAAACACAGTTTGTGCTAGCTTCTTGAAACTTGACACAATACAGTAGTTCTACGTTCTATCTCTAAGTTTTGTTTCCTCTTGATGTAGCCTAATGCAGGGACTGCGAATAACACTTATATGGAAAGGGGTTGCCAAACTTCCAAACACTAGAGTCTCCTGAAATCTCAACATATATTTTTTCATCCAATCTTCATGATACATTCACGTAATGATCAGTACACCAATCCCACTTGGATGCCCTAGTTTAGTTCTCCTTGATTGAAGCATTCGTTTACAGGAACAGTTTGAATTTTTAGGTTTCACTCTGTTTTCTCCTATATTGACAGATGCAGTTCGAACTCTAAATCAACACGGTTTGTGCTAGCTTTTTGAAACTTGAAACAATACAGTAGTTCTACGTTCTATCTCTAAGGTTTGTTTCTTCTTGATGTAGCCTTAAGGAAAGACTGGCGAATAACTCATTCAATGAAATGCGTTGCTGGGTTGCCAAAAAACTACAGTCTCCTGTAATCTCAACATATATTTTTTCTTCCGACCTGCATGATACTTTCAAGTAATGAGCTGTACACCAATCAAACTTGGATGCCCTAGTTTCGTTCTCCTCGGTTGAAGCATTCGTTTGCAAGAACAATTTGAATTTTTACGTTTCAATCTGTTTTCTCCTATATTGACACATGCAGTTAGAACTCTAAATCAACACGGTTTGTGCTAGCTTCTTGAAACTTGACACAATACAGTAGTTCTACGTTCTATCTCTAAGGTTTGATTCCTCTTGATGTAGCCTTAAGCAGAGACTGGAGAATAACTCATTCAATGAAAGGCGTTGTTAGGCTCCCACAAAACTACAGTCTCCTGAAATCACAACACATATTTTTTGTTCCGACCTTCATGATACTTTCAAGTAATGAGCAGTACACCAATCAAACTTGGATGCCCAAGTTTCGTTCTCCTAGGTTGAAGCATTCGTTTGCAGTAACAGTTTGAATTTTTAGGTTTTACTCTGTTTTCTCCTATATTGACAGATGCAGTCCGAACTCTAAATCAAACACAGTTTGTGCTAGCTTCTTGAAACTTGACACAATACAGTAGTTCTACGTTCTATCTCTAAGTTTTGTTTCCTCTTGATGTAGCCTAATGCAGGGACTGCGAATAACACTTATATGGAAAGGGGTTGCCAAACTTCCAAACACTAGCGTCTCCTGAAATCTCAACATATATTTTTTCATCCAATCTTCATGATACATTCACGTAATGATCAGTACACCAATCCCACTTGGATGCCCAAGTTTAGTTCTCCTTGATTGAAGCATTCGTTTCCAGGAACCGTTTGAATTTTTAGGTTTCACTCTGTTTTCTCCTATATTGACAGATGCAGTTCGAACTCTAAATCAACACGGTTTGTGCTAGCTTCTTGAAACTTGACACAATACAGTAGTTCTACGTTCTATCTCTAAGGTTTGTTTCCTCTTGATGTAGCCTTAAGCAGAGACTGGAGAATAACTCATTCAATGAAAGGCGTTGTTAGGCTGCCACAAAACTACAGTCTCCTGAAATCACAACACATATTTTTTCTTCCGACCTTCATGATACTTTCAAGAAATGAGCAGTACACCAATCAAACTTGGATGCCCTAGTTTCGTTCTTCTAGGTGGAAGCATTCGTTTGCAGTAACAGTTTGAATTTTTAGGTTTCACTCTGTTTTCTCCTATATTGACAGATGCAGTTCTAACTCTAAATCAACACGGTTTGTGCTAGCTTCTTGAAACTTGACACAATACAGTAGTTCTACGTTCTATCTCTAAGGTTTGATTCCTCTTGATGTAGCCTTAAGCAGAGACTGGAGAATAACTCATTCAATGAAAGGCGTTGTTAGGCTCCCACAAAACTACAGTCTCCTGAAATCACAACACATATTTTTTGTTCCGACCTTCATGATACTTTCAAGTAATGAGCAGTACACCAATCAAACTTGGATGCCCAAGTTTCGTTCTCCTAGGTTGAAGCATTCGTTTGCAGTAACAGTTTGAATTTTTAGGTTTTATTCTGTTTTCTCCTATATTGACAGATGCAGTCCGAACTCTAAATCAAACACAGTTTGTGCTAGCTTCTTGAAACTTGACACAATACAGTAGTTCTACGTTCTATCTCTAAGTTTTGTTTCCTCTTGATGTAGCCTAATGCAGGGACTGCGAATAACACTTATATGGAAAGGGGTTGCCAAACTTCCAAACACTAGCGTCTCCTGAAATCTCAACATATATTTTTTCATCCAATCTTCATGATACATTCACGTAATGATCAGTACACCAATCCCACTTGGATGCCCAAGTTTAGTTCTCCTTGATTGAAGCATTCGTTTCCAGGAACAGTTTGAATTTTTAGGTTTCACTCTGTTTTCTCCTATATTGACAGATGCAGTTCGAACTCTAAATCAACACGGTTTGTGCTAGCTTCTTGAAACTTGACACAATACAGTAGTTCTACGTTCTATCTCTAAGGTTTGTTTCCTCTTGATGTAGCCTTAAGCAGAGACTGGAGAATAACTCATTCAATGAAAGGCGTTGTTAGGCTGCCACAAAACTACAGTCTCCTGAAATCACAACACATATTTTTTCTTCCGACCTTCATGATACTTTCAAGTAATGAGCAGTACACCAATCAAACTTGGATGCCCTAGTTTCGTTCTTCTAGGTTGAAGCATTCGTTTGCAGTAACAGTTTGAATTTTTAGGTTTCACTCTGTTTTCTCCTATATTGACAGATGCAGTTCTAACTCTAAATCAACACGGTTTGTGCTAGCTTCTTGAAACTTGACACAATACAGTAGTTCTACGTTCTATCTGTACGGTTTGTTTCCTCTTGATGTAGCCTAAGCAGAAACTGGAGAATAACTCATTCAATGAATGGCGTTGTTAGGCTGCCAAAAAACTACAGTCTCCTGAAATGACAACATATATTTCTTCTTCCGACCTTCATGATACTTTCAAGTAATGAGCAGTACACCAATCAAACTTGGATGCCCAAGTTTCGTTCTCCTAGGTTGAAGCATTCTTTTGCAGTAACAGTTTGAATTTTTAGGTTTCACTCTGTTTTCTCTTATATTGACAGATGTAGTTCGAACTCTAAATCAAACACGGTTTATGCTAGCTTGTTGAAACTTGACACAATACAGTAGTTCTACGTTCTATCTCTAAGGTTTGTTTCGTCTTGATGTAGCCTTAAGCAGAGACTGGAGAATAACTCATTCAATGAAAGGCGTTGTTAGGCTGCCAAAAAACTACAGTCTCCTGAAATCACAGCATATATTTTTTCTTCCGACCTTCGTGATACTTTCAAGTAATGAGCAGTACACAAATCAAACACGGATGCCCAAGTTTCGTTCTCCTAGGTTGAAGCATTCGTTTGCAGTAACAGTTTGAATTTTTAGGTTTCACTCTGTTTTCTCCTATATTGACAGATGCAGTTCGAACTCTAAATCAAACACAGTTTGTGCTAGCTTCTTGAAACTTGACACAATACAGTAGTTCTACGTTCTATCTCTAAGTTTTGTTTCCTCTTGATGTAGCCTAATGCAGGGACTGCGAATAACACTTATATGGAAAGGGGTTGCCAAACTTCCAAACACTAGAGTCTCCTGAAATCTCAACATATATTTTTTCATCCAATCTTCATGATACATTCACGTAATGATCAGTACACCAATCCCACTTGGATGCCCAAGTTTAGTTCTCCTTGATTGAAGCATTCGTTTCCAGGAACAGTTTGAATTTTTAGGTTTCACTCTGTTTTCTCCTATATTGACAGATGCAGTTCGAACTCTAAATCAACACGGTTTGTGCTAGCTTCTTGAAACTTGACACAATACAGTAGTTCTACGTTCTATCTCTAAGGTTTGTTTCCTCTTGATGTAGCCTTAAGCAAAGACTGGCGAATAACTCATTCAATGAAATGCGTTGCTGGGTTGCCAAAAAACTACAGTCTCCTGTAATCTCAACATATATTTTTTCTTCTGACCTGCATGATACTTTCAAGTAATGAGCTGTACACCAATCAAACTTGGATGCCCTAGTTTCGTTCTCCTAGGTTGAAGCATTCGTTTGCAAGAACAATTTGAATTTTTACGTTTCAATCTGTTTTCTCCTATATTGACACATGCAGTTAGAACTCTAAATCAACACGGTTTGTGCTAGCTTCTTGAAACTTGACACAATACAGTAGTTCTACGTTCTACCTCTAAGGTTTGATTCCTCTTGATGTAGCCTTAAGCAGAGACTGGAGAATAACTCATTCAATGAAAGGCGTTGTTAGGCTCCCACAAAACTACAGTCTCCTGAAATCACAACACATATTTTTTGTTCCGACCTTCATGATACTTTCAAGTAATGAGCAGTACACCAATCAAACTTGGATGCCCAAGTTTCGTTCTCCTAGGTTGAAGCATTCGTTTGCAGTAACAGTTTGAATTTTTAGGTTTTACTCTGTTTTCTCCTATATTGACAGATGCAGTCCGAACTCTAAATCAAACACAGTTTGTGCTAGCTTCTTGAAACTTGACACAATACAGTAGTTCTACGTTCTATCTCTAAGTTTTGTTTCCTCTTGATGTAGCCTAATGCAGGAACTGCGAATAACACTTATATGGAAAGGGGTTGCCAAACTTCCAAACACTAGCGTCTCCTGAAATCTCAACATATATTTTTTCATCCAATCTTCATGATACATTCACGTAATGATCAGTACACCAATCCCACTTGGATGCCCAAGTTTAGTTCTCCTTGATTGAAGCATTCGTTTCCAGGAACAGTTTGAATTTTTAGGTTTCACTCTGTTTTCTCCTATATTGACAGATGCAGTTCGAACTCTAAATCAACACGGTTTGTGCTAGCTTCTTGAAACTTGACACAATACAGTAGTTCTACGTTCTATCTCTAAGGTTTGTTTCCTCTTGATGTAGCCTTAAGCAGAGACTGGAGAATAACTCATTCAATGAAAGGCGTTGTTAGGCTGCCACAAAACTACAGTCTCCTGAAATCACAACACATATTTTTTCTTCCGAACTTCATGATACTTTCAAGTAATGAGCAGTACACCAATCAAACTTGGATGCCCTAGTTTCGTTCTTCTAGGTTGAAGCATTCGTTTGCAGTAACAGTTTGAATTTTTAGGTTTCACTCTGTTTTCTCCTATATTGACAGATGCAGTTCTAACTCTAAATCAACACGGTTTGTGCTAGCTTCTTGAAACTTGACACAATACAGTAGTTCTACGTTCTATCTGTACGGTTTGTTTCCTCTTGATGTAGCCTTAAGCAGAAACTGGAGAATAACTCATTTAATGAATGGCGTTGTTAGGCTGCCAAAAAACTACAGTCTCCTGAAATGACAACATATATTTCTTCTTCCGACCTTCATGATACTTTCAAGTAATGAGCAGTACACCAATCAAACTTGGATGCCCAAGTTTCGTTCTCCTAGGTTGAAGCATTCGTTTGCAGTAACAGTTTGAATTTTTAGGTTTCACTCTGTTTTCTCTTATATTGACAGATGTAGTTCGAACTCTAAATCAAACACGGTTTATGCTAGCTTGTTGAAACTTGACACAATACAGTAGTTCTACGTTCTATCTCTAAGGTTTGTTTCGTCTTGATGTAGCCTTAAGCAGAGACTGGAGAATAACTCATTCAATGAAAGGCGTTGTTAGGCTGCCAAAAAACTACAGTCTCCTGAAATCACAGCATATATTTTTTCTTCCGACCTTCATGATACTTTCAAGTAATGAGCAGTACACAAATCAAACACGGATGCCCAAGTTTCGTTCTCCTAGGTTGAAGCATTCGTTTGCAGTAACAGTTTGAATTTTTAGGTTTCACTCTGTTTTCTCCTATATTGACAGATGCAGTTCGAACTCTAAATCAAACACAGTTTGTGCTAGCTTCTTGAAACTTGACACAATACAGTAGTTCTACCTTCTATCTCTAAGTTTTGTTTCCTCTTGATGTAGCCTAATGCAGGGACTGCGAATAACACTTATATGGAAAGGGGTTGCCAAACTTCCAAACACTAGAGTCTCCTGAAATCTCAACATATATTTTTTCATCCAATCTTCATGATACCTTCACGTAATGATCAGTACACCAATCCCACTTGGATGCCCAAGTTTAGTTCTCCTTGATTGAAGCATTCGTTTCCAGGAACAGTTTGAATTTTTAGGTTTCACTCTGTTTTCTCCTATATTGACAGATGCAGTTCGAACTCTAAATCAACACGGTTTGTGCTAGCTTCTTGAAACTTGACACAATACAGTAGTTCTACGTTCTATCTCTAAGGTTTGTTTCCTCTTGATGTAGCCTTAAGCAAAGACTGGCGAATAACTCATTCAATGAAATGCGTTGCTGGGTTGCCAAAAAACTACAGTCTCCTGTAATCTCAACATATATTTTTTCTTCCGACCTGCATGATACTTTCAAGTAATGAGCTGTACACCAATCAAACTTGGATGCCCTAGTTTCGTTCTCCTAGGTTGAAGCATTCGTTTGCAAGAACAATTTGAATTTTTACGTTTCAATCTGTTTTCTCCTATATTGACACATGCAGTTAGAACTCTAAATCAACACGGTTTGTGCTAGCTTCTTGAAACTTGACACAATACAGTATTTCTAGGTTCTATCTCAAAGGTTTGATTCCTCTTGATGTAGCCTTAAGCAGAGACTGGAGAATAACTCATTCAATGAAAGGCGTTGTTAGGCTCCCACAAAACTACAGTCTCCTGAAATCACAACACATATTTTTTGTTCCGACCTTCATGATACTTTCAAGTAATGAGCAGTACACCAATCAAACTTGGATGCCCAAGTTTCGTTCTCCTAGGTTGAAGCATTCGTTTGCAGTAACAGTTTGAATTTTTAGGTTTTACTCTGTTTTCTCCTATATTGACAGATGCAGTCCGAACTCTAAATCAAACACAGTTTGTGCTAGCTTCTTGAAACTTGACACAATACAGTAGTTCTACGTTCTATCTCTAAGTTTTGTTTCCTCTTGATGTAGCCTAATGCAGGGACTGCGAATAACACTTATATGGAAAGGGGTTGCCAAACTTCCAAACACTAGAGTCTCCTGAAATCTCAACATATATTTTTTCATCCAATCTTCATGATACATTCACGTAATGATCAGTACACCAATCCCACTTGGATGCCCTAGTTTAGTTCTCCTTGATTGAAGCATTCGTTTACAGGAACAGTTTGAATTTTTAGGTTTCACTCTGTTTTCTCCTATATTGACAGATGCAGTTCGAACTCTAAATCAACACGGTTTGTGCTAGCTTCTTGAAACTTGAAACAATACAGTAGTTCTACGTTCTATCTCTAAGGTTTGTTTCTTCTTGATGTAGCCTTAAGCAAAGACTGGCGAATAACTCATTCAATGAAATGCGTTGCTGGGTTGCCAAAAAACTACAGTCTCCTGTAATCTCAACATATATTTTTTCTTCCGACCTGCATGATACTTTCAAGTAATGAGCTGTACACCAATCAAACTTGGATGCCCTAGTTTCGTTCTCCTAGGTTGAAGCATTCGTTTGCAAGAACAATTTGAATTTTTACGTTTCAATCTGTTTTCTCCTATATTGACACATGCAGTTAGAACTCTAAATCAACACGGTTTGTGCTAGCTTCTTGAAACTTGACACAATACAGTAGTTCTACGTTCTATCTCTAAGGTTTGTTTCTTCTTGATGTAGCCTTAAGCAGAGACTGGAGAATAACTCATTCAATGAAAGGCGTTGTTAGGCTGCCACAAAACTACAGTCTCCTGAAATCACAACACATATTTTTTCTTCCGACCTTCATGATACTTTCAAGAAATGAGCAGTACACCAATCAAACTTGGATGCCCTAGTTTCGTTCTTCTAGGTGGAAGCATTCGTTTGCAGTAACAGTTTGAATTTTTAGGTTTCACTCTGTTTTCTCCTATATTGACAGATGCAGTTCTAACTCTAAATCAACACGGTTTGTGCTAGCTTCTTGAAACTTGACACAATACAGTAGTTCTACGTTCTATCTCTAAGGTTTGATTCCTCTTGATGTAGCCTTAAGCAGAGACTGGAGAATAACTCATTCAATGAAAGGCGTTGTTAGGCTCCCACAAAACTACAGTCTCCTGAAATCACAACACATATTTTTTGTTCCGACCTTCATGATACTTTCAAGTAATGAGCAGTACACCAATCAAACTTGGATGCCCAAGTTTCGTTCTCCTAGGTTGAAGCATTCGTTTGCAGTAACAGTTTGAATTTTTAGGTTTTATTCTGTTTTCTCCTATATTGACAGATGCAGTCCGAACTCTAAATCAAACACAGTTTGTGCTAGCTTCTTGAAACTTGACACAATACAGTAGTTCTACGTTCTATCTCTAAGTTTTGTTTCCTCTTGATGTAGCCTAATGCAGGGACTGCGAATAACACTTATATGGAAAGGGGTTGCCAAACTTCCAAACACTAGCGTCTCCTGAAATCTCAACATATATTTTTTCATCCAATCTTCATGATACATTCACGTAATGATCAGTACACCAATCCCACTTGGATGCCCAAGTTTAGTTCTCCTTGATTGAAGCATTCGTTTCCAGGAACAGTTTGAATTTTTAGGTTTCACTCTGTTTTCTCCTATATTGACAGATGCAGTTCGAACTCTAAATCAACACGGTTTGTGCTAGCTTCTTGAAACTTGACACAATACAGTAGTTCTACGTTCTATCTCTAAGGTTTGTTTCCTCTTGATGTAGCCTTAAGCAGAGACTGGAGAATAACTCATTCAATGAAAGGCGTTGTTAGGCTGCCACAAAACTACAGTCTCCTGAAATCACAACACATATTTTTTCTTCCGACCTTCATGATACTTTCAAGTAATGAGCAGTACACCAATCAAACTTGGATGCCCTAGTTTCGTTCTTCTAGGTTGAAGCATTCGTTTGCAGTAACAGTTTGAATTTTTAGGTTTCACTCTGTTTTCTCCTATATTGACAGATGCAGTTCTAACTCTAAATCAACACGGTTTGTGCTAGCTTCTTGAAACTTGACACAATACAGTAGTTCTACGTTCTATCTGTACGGTTTGTTTCCTCTTGATGTAGCCTAAGCAGAAACTGGAGAATAACTCATTCAATGAATGGCGTTGTTAGGCTGCCAAAAAACTACAGTCTCCTGAAATGACAACATATATTTCTTCTTCCGACCTTCATGATACTTTCAAGTAATGAGCAGTACACCAATCAAACTTGGATGCCCAAGTTTCGTTCTCCTAGGTTGAAGCATTCTTTTGCAGTAACAGTTTGAATTTTTAGGTTTCACTCTGTTTTCTCTTATATTGACAGATGTAGTTCGAACTCTAAATCAAACACGGTTTATGCTAGCTTGTTGAAACTTGACACAATACAGTAGTTCTACGTTCTATCTCTAAGGTTTGTTTCGTCTTGATGTAGCCTTAAGCAGAGACTGGAGAATAACTCATTCAATGAAAGGCGTTGTTAGGCTGCCAAAAAACTACAGTCCCCTGAAATCACAGCATATATTTTTTCTTCCGACCTTCGTGATACTTTCAAGTAATGAGCAGTACACAAATCAAACACGGATGCCCAAGTTTCGTTCTCCTAGGTTGAAGCATTCGTTTGCAGTAACAGTTTGAATTTTTAGGTTTCACTCTGTTTTCTCCTATATTGACAGATGCAGTTCGAACTCTAAATCAAACACAGTTTGTGCTAGCTTCTTGAAACTTGACACAATACAGTAGTTCTACGTTCTATCTCTAAGTTTTGTTTCCTCTTGATGTAGCCTAATGCAGGGACTGCGAATAACACTTATATGGAAAGGGGTTGCCAAACTTCCAAACACTAGAGTCTCCTGAAATCTCAACATATATTTTTTCATCCAATCTTCATGATACATTCACGTAATGATCAGTACACCAATCCCACTTGGATGCCCAAGTTTAGTTCTCCTTGATTGAAGCATTCGTTTCCAGGAACAGTTTGAATTTTTAGGTTTCACTCTGTTTTCTCCTATATTGACAGATGCAGTTCGAACTCTAAATCAACACGGTTTGTGCTAGCTTCTTGAAACTTGACACAATACAGTAGTTCTACGTTCTATCTCTAAGGTTTGTTTCCTCTTGATGTAGCCTTAAGCAAAGACTGGCGAATAACTCATTCAATGAAATGCGTTGCTGGGTTGCCAAAAAACTACAGTCTCCTGTAATCTCAACATATATTTTTTCTTCTGACCTGCATGATACTTTCAAGTAATGAGCTGTACACCAATCAAACTTGGATGCCCTAGTTTCGTTCTCCTAGGTTGAAGCATTCGTTTGCAAGAACAATTTGAATTTTTACGTTTCAATCTGTTTTCTCCTATATTGACACATGCAGTTAGAACTCTAAATCAACACGGTTTGTGCTAGCTTCTTGAAACTTGACACAATACAGTAGTTCTACGTTCTACCTCTAAGGTTTGATTCCTCTTGATGTAGCCTTAAGCAGAGACTGGAGAATAACTCATTCAATGAAAGGCGTTGTTAGGCTCCCACAAAACTACAGTCTCCTGAAATCACAACACATATTTTTTGTTCCGACCTTCATGATACTTTCAAGTAATGAGCAGTACACCAATCAAACTTGGATGCCCAAGTTTCGTTCTCCTAGGTTGAAGCATTCGTTTGCAGTAACAGTTTGAATTTTTAGGTTTTACTCTGTTTTCTCCTATATTGACAGATGCAGTCCGAACTCTAAATCAAACACAGTTTGTGCTAGCTTCTTGAAACTTGACACAATACAGTAGTTCTACGTTCTATCTCTAAGTTTTGTTTCCTCTTGATGTAGCCTAATGCAGGAACTGCGAATAACACTTATATGGAAAGGGGTTGCCAAACTTCCAAACACTAGCGTCTCCTGAAATCTCAACATATATTTTTTCATCCAATCTTCATGATACATTCACGTAATGATCAGTACACCAATCCCACTTGGATGCCCAAGTTTAGTTCTCCTTGATTGAAGCATTCGTTTCCAGGAACAGTTTGAATTTTTAGGTTTCACTCTGTTTTCTCCTATATTGACAGATGCAGTTCGAACTCTAAATCAACACGGTTTGTGCTAGCTTCTTGAAACTTGACACAATACAGTAGTTCTACGTTCTATCTCTAAGGTTTGTTTCCTCTTGATGTAGCCTTAAGCAGAGACTGGAGAATAACTCATTCAATGAAAGGCGTTGTTAGGCTGCCACAAAACTACAGTCTCCTGAAATCACAACACATATTTTTTCTTCCGAACTTCATGATACTTTCAAGTAATGAGCAGTACACCAATCAAACTTGGATGCCCTAGTTTCGTTCTTCTAGGTTGAAGCATTCGTTTGCAGTAACAGTTTGAATTTTTAGGTTTCACTCTGTTTTCTCCTATATTGACAGATGCAGTTCTAACTCTAAATCAACACGGTTTGTGCTAGCTTCTTGAAACTTGACACAATACAGTAGTTCTACGTTCTATCTGTACGGTTTGTTTCCTCTTGATGTAGCCTTAAGCAGAAACTGGAGAATAACTCATTTAATGAATGGCGTTGTTAGGCTGCCAAAAAACTACAGTCTCCTGAAATGACAACGTATATTTCTTCTTCCGACCTTCATGATACTTTCAAGTAATGAGCAGTACACCAATCAAACTTGGATGCCCAAGTTTCGTTCTCCTAGGTTGAAGCATTCGTTTGCAGTAACAGTTTGAATTTTTAGGTTTCACTCTGTTTTCTCTTATATTGACAGATGTAGTTCGAACTCTAAATCAAACACGGTTTATGCTAGCTTGTTGAAACTTGACACAATACAGTAGTTCTACGTTCTATCTCTAAGGTTTGTTTCGTCTTGATGTAGCCTTAAGCAGAGACTGGAGAATAACTCATTCAATGAAAGGCGTTGTTAGGCTGCCAAAAAACTACAGTCTCCTGAAATCACAGCATATATTTTTTCTTCCGACCTTCATGATACTTTCAAGTAATGAGCAGTACACAAATCAAACACGGATGCCCAAGTTTCGTTCTCCTAGGTTGAAGCATTCGTTTGCAGTAACAGTTTGAATTTTTAGGTTTCACTCTGTTTTCTCCTATATTGACAGATGCAGTTCGAACTCTAAATCAAACACAGTTTGTGCTAGCTTCTTGAAACTTGACACAATACAGTAGTTCTACCTTCTATCTCTAAGTTTTGTTTCCTCTTGATGTAGCCTAATGCAGGGACTGCGAATAACACTTATATGGAAAGGGGTTGCCAAACTTCCAAACACTAGAGTCTCCTGAAATCTCAACATATATTTTTTCATCCAATCTTCATGATACCTTCACGTAATGATCAGTACACCAATCCCACTTGGATGCCCAAGTTTAGTTCTCCTTGATTGAAGCATTCGTTTCCAGGAACAGTTTGAATTTTTAGGTTTCACTCTGTTTTCTCCTATATTGACAGATGCAGTTCGAACTCTAAATCAACACGGTTTGTGCTAGCTTCTTGAAACTTGACACAATACAGTAGTTCTACGTTCTATCTCTAAGGTTTGTTTCCTCTTGATGTAGCCTTAAGCAAAGACTGGCGAATAACTCATTCAATGAAATGCGTTGCTGGGTTGCCAAAAAACTACAGTCTCCTGTAATCTCAACATATATTTTTTCTTCCGACCTGCATGATACTTTCAAGTAATGAGCTGTACACCAATCAAACTTGGATGCCCTAGTTTCGTTCTCCTAGGTTGAAGCATTCGTTTGCAAGAACAATTTGAATTTTTACGTTTCAATCTGTTTTCTCCTATATTGACACATGCAGTTAGAACTCTAAATCAACACGGTTTGTGCTAGCTTCTTGAAACTTGACACAATACAGTATTTCTAGGTTCTATCTCAAAGGTTTGATTCCTCTTGATGTAGCCTTAAGCAGAGACTGGAGAATAACTCATTCAATGAAAGGCGTTGTTAGGCTCCCACAAAACTACAGTCTCCTGAAATCACAACACATATTTTTTGTTCCGACCTTCATGATACTTTCAATTAATGAGCAGTACACCAATCAAACTTGGATGCCCAAGTTTCGTTCTCCTAGGTTGAAGCATTCGTTTGCAGTAACAGTTTGAATTTTTAGGTTTTACTCTGTTTTCTCCTATATTGACAGATGCAGTCCGAACTCTAAATCAAACACAGTTTGTGCTAGCTTCTTGAAACTTGACACAATACAGTAGTTCTACGTTCTATCTCTAAGTTTTGTTTCCTCTTGATGTAGCCTAATGCAGGGACTGCGAATAACACTTATATGGAAAGGGGTTGCCAAACTTCCAAACACTAGCGTCTCCTGAAATCTCAACATATATTTTTTCATCCAATCTTCATGATACATTCACGTAATGATCAGTACACCAATCCCACTTGGATGCCCAAGTTTAGTTCTCCTTGATTGAAGCATTCGTTTCCAGGAACAGTTTGAATTTTTAGGTTTTACTCTGTTTTCTCCTATATTGACAGATGCAGTTCGAACTCTAAATCAACACGGTTTGTGCTAGCTTCTTGAAACTTGACACAATACAGTAGTTCTACGTTCTATCTCTAAGGTTTGTTTCCTCTTGATGTAGCCTTAAGCAGAGACTGGAGAATAACTCATTCAATGAAAGGCGTTGTTAGGCTGCCACAAAACTACAGTCTCCTGAAATCACAACACATATTTTTTCTTCCGACCTTCATGATACTTTCAAGTAATGAGCAGTACACCAATCAAACTTGGATGCCCTAGTTTCGTTCTTCTAGGTTGAAGCATTCGTTTGCAGTAACAGTTTGAATTTTTAGGTTTCACTCTGTTTTCTCCTATATTGACAGATGCAGTTCTAACTCTAAATCAACACGGTTTGTGCTAGCTTCTTGAAACTTGACACAATACAGTAGTTCTACGTTCTATCTGTACGGTTTGTTTCCTCTTGATGTAGCCTTAAGCAGAAACTGGAGAATAACTCATTCAATGAATGGCGTTGTTAGGCTGCCAAAAAACTACAGTCTCCTGAAATGACAACATATATTTCTTCTTCCGACCTTCATGATACTTTCAAGTAATGAGCAGTACACCAATCAAACTTGGATGCCCAAGTTTCGTTCTCCTAGGTTGAAGCATTCTTTTGCAGTAACAGTTTGAATTTTTAGGTTTCACTCTGTTTTCTCTTATATTGACAGATGTAGTTCGAACTCTAAATCAAACACGGTTTATGCTAGCTTGTTGAAACTTGACACAATACAGTAGTTCTACGTTCTATCTCTAAGGTTTGTTTCGTCTTGATGTAGCCTTAAGCAGAGACTGGAGAATAACTCATTCAATGAAAGGCGTTGTTAGGCTGCCAAAAAACTACAGTCTCCTGAAATCACAGCATATATTTTTTCTTCCGACCTTCATGATACTTTCAAGTAATGAGCAGTACACAAATCAAACACGGATGCCCAAGTTTCGTTCTCCTAGGTTGAAGCATTCGTTTGCAGTAACAGTTTGAATTTTTAGGTTTCACTCTGTTTTCTCCTATATTGACAGATGCAGTTCGAACTCTAAATCAAACACAGTTTGTGCTAGCTTCTTGAAACTTGACACAATACAGTAGTTCTACGTTCTATCTCTAAGTTTTGTTTCCTCTTGATGTAGCCTAATGCAGGGACTGCGAATAACACTTATATGGAAAGGGGTTGCCAAACTTCCAAACACTAGAGTCTCCTGAAATCTCAACATATATTTTTTCATCCAATCTTCATGATACATTCACGTAATGATCAGTACACCAATCCCACTTGGATGCCCAAGTTTAGTTCTCCTTGATTGAAGCATTCGTTTACAGGAACAGTTTGAATTTTTAGGTTTCACTCTGTTTTCTCCTATATTGACAGATGCAGTTCGAACTCTAAATCAACACGGTTTGTGCTAGCTTCTTGAAACTTGACACAATACAGTAGTTCTACGTTCTATCTCTAAGGTTTGTTTCCTCTTGATGTAGCCTTAAGCAAAGACTGGCGAATAACTCATTCAATGAAATGCGTTGCTGGGTTGCCAAAAAACTACAGTCTCCTGTAATCTCAACATATATTTTTTCTTCCGACCTGCATGATACTTTCAAGTAATGAGCTGTACACCAATCAAACTTGGATGCCCTAGTTTCGTTCTCCTAGGTTGAAGCATTCGTTTGCAAGAACAATTTGAATTTTTACGTTTCAATCTGTTTTCTCCTATATTGACACATGCAGTTAGAACTCTAAATCAACACGGTTTGTGCTAGCTTCTTGAAACTTGACACAATACAGTAGTTCTACGTTCTATCTCTAAGGTTTGATTCCTCTTGATGTAGCCTTAAGCAGAGACTGGAGAATAACTCATTCAATGAAAGGCGTTGTTAGGCTCCCACAAAACTACAGTCTCCTGAAATCACAACACATATTTTTTGTTCCGACCTTCATGATACTTTCAAGTAATGAGCAGTACACCAATCAAACTTGGATGCCCAAGTTTCGTTCTCCTAGGTTGAAGCATTCGTTTGCAGTAACAGTTTGAATTTTTAGGTTTTACTCTGTTTTCTCCTATATTGACAGATGCAGTCCGAACTCTAAATCAAACACAGTTTGTGCTAGCTTCTTGAAACTTGACACAATACAGTAGTTCTACGTTCTATCTCTAAGTTTTGTTTCCTCTTGATGTAGCCTAATGCAGGGACTGCGAATAACACTTATATGGAAAGGGGTTGCCAAACTTCCAAACACTAGCGTCTCCTGAAATCTCAACATATATTTTTTCATCCAATCTTCATGATACATTCACGTAATGGTCAGTACACCAATCCCACTTGGATGCCCAAGTTTAGTTCTCCTTGATTGAAGCATTCGTTTCCAGGAACAGTTTGAATTTTTAGGTTTCACTCTGTTTTCTCCTATATTGACAGATGCAGTTCGAACTCTAAATCAACACGGTTTGTGCTAGCTTCTTGAAACTTGACACAATACAGTAGTTCTACGTTCTATCTCTAAGGTTTGTTTCCTCTTGATGTAGCCTTAAGCAGAGACTGGAGAATAACTCATTCAATGAAAGGCGTTGTTAGGCTGCCACAAAACTACAGTCTCCTGAAATCACAACACATATTTTTTCTTCCGACCTTCATGATACTTTCAAGTAATGAGCAGTAGACCAATCAAACTTGGATGCCCTAGTTTCGTTCTTATAGGTTGAAGCATTCGTTTGCAGTAACAGTTTGAATTTTTAGGTTTCACTCTGTTTTCTCCTATATTGACAGATGCAGTTCTAATTCTAAATCAACACGGTTTGTGCTAGCTTCTTGAAACTTGACACAATACAGTAGTTCTACGTTCTATCTGTACGGTTTGTTTCCTCTTGATGTAGCCTTAAGCAGAAACTGGAGAATAACTCATTCAATGAATGGCGTTGTTAGGCTGCCAAAAAACTACAGTCTCCTGAAATGACAACATATATTTCTTCTTCCGACCTTCATGATACTTTCAAGTAATGAGCAGTACACCAATCAAACTTGGATGCCCAAGTTTCGTTCTCCTAGGTTGAAGCATTCGTTTGCAGTAACAGTTTGAATTTTTAGGTTTCACTCTGTTTTCTCTTATATTGACAGATGTAGTTCGAACTCTAAATCAAACACGGTTTATGCTAGCTTGTTGAAACTTGACACAATACAGTAGTTCTACGTTCTATCTCTAAGGTTTGTTTCGTCTTGATGTAGCCTTAAGCAGAGACTGGAGAATAACTCATTCAATGAAAGGCGTTGTTAGGCTGCCAAAAAACTACAGTCTCCTGAAATCACAGCATATATTTTTTCTTCCGACCTTCGTGATACTTTCAAGTAATGAGCAGTACACAAATCAAACACGGATGCCCAAGTTTCGTTCTCCTAGGTTGAAGCATTCGTTTGCAGTAACAGTTTGAATTTCTAGGTTTCACTCTGTTTTCTCCTATATTGACAGATGCAGTTCGAACTCTAAATCAAACACAGTTTGTGCTAGCTTCTTGAAACTTGACACAATACAGTAGTTCTACGTTCTATCTCTAAGTTTTGTTTCCTCTTGATGTAGCCTAATGCAGGGACTGCGAATAACACTTATATGGAAAGGGGTTGCCAAACTTCCAAACACTAGAGTCTCCTGAAATCTCAACATATATTTTTTCATCCAATCTTCATGATACATTCACGTAATGATCAGTACACCAATCCCACTTGGATGCCCAAGTTTAGTTCTCCTTGATTGAAGCATTCGTTTACAGGAACAGTTTGAATTTTTAGGTTTCACTCTGTTTTCTCCTATATTGACAGATGCAGTTCGAACTCTAAATCAACACGGTTTGTGCTAGCTTCTTGAAACTTGACACAATACAGTAGTTCTACGTTCTATCTCTAAGGTTTGTTTCCTCTTGATGTAGCCTTAAGCAAAGACTGGCGAATAACTCATTCAATGAAATGCGTTGCTGGGTTGCCAAAAAACTACAGTCTCCTGTAATCTCAACATATATTTTCTCTTCCGACCTTCATGATACTTTCAAGTAATGAGCTGTACACCAATCAAACTTGGATGCCCTAGTTTCGTTCTCCTAGGTTGAAGCATTCGTTTGCAAGAACAATTTGAATTTTTACGTTTCAATCTGTTTTCTCCTATATTGACACATGCAGTTAGAACTCTAAATCAACACGGTTTGTGCTAGCTTCTTGAAACTTGACACAATACAGTAGTTCTACGTTCTATCTCTAAGGTTTGATTCCTCTTGATGTAGCCTTAAGCAGAGACTGGAGAATAACTCATTCAATGAAAGGCGTTGTTAGGCTCCCACAAAACTACAGTCTCCTGAAATCACAACACATATTTTTTGTTCCGACCTTCATGATACTTTCAAGTAATGAGCAGTACACCAATCAAACTTGGATGCCCAAGTTTCGTTCTCCTAGGTTGAAGCATTCGTTTGCAGTAACAGTTTGAATTTTTAGGTTTTACTCTGTTTTCTCCTATATTGACAGATGCAGTCCGAACTCTAAATCAAACACAGTTTGTGCTAGCTTCTTGAAACTTGACACAATACAGTAGTTCTACGTTCTATCTCTAAGTTTTGTTTCCTCTTGATGTAGCCTAATGCAGGGACTGCGAATAACACTTATATGGAAAGGGGTTGCCAAACTTCCAAACACTAGCGTCTCCTGAAATCTCAACATATATTTTTTCATCCAATCTTCATGATACATTCACGTAATGATCAGTACACCAATCCCACTTGGATGCCCAAGTTTAGTTCTCCTTGATTGAAGCATTCGTTTCCAGGAACAGTTTGAATTTTTAGGTTTCACTCTGTTTTCTCCTATATTGACAGATGCAGTTCGAACTCTAAATCAACACGGTTTGTGCTAGCTTCTTGAAACTTGACACAATACAGTAGTTCTACGTTCTATCTCTAAGGTTTGTTTCCTCTTGATGTAGCCTTAAGCAGAGACTGGAGAATAACTCATTCAATGAAAGGCGTTGTTAGGCTGCCACAAAACTACAGTCTCCTGAAATCACAACACATATTTTTTCTTCCGACCTTCATGATACTTTCAAGTAATGAGCAGTACACCAATCAAACTTGGATGCCCTAGTTTCGTTCTTCTAGGTTGAAGCATTCGTTTGCAGTAACAGTTTGAATTTTTAGGTTTCACTCTGTTTTCTCCTATATTGACAGATGCAGTTCTAACTCTAAATCAACACGGTTTGTGCTAGCTTCTTGAAACTTGACACAATACAGTAGTTCTACGTTCTATCTGTACGGTTTGTTTCCTCTTGATGTAGCCTTAAGCAGAAACTGGAGAATAACTCATTCAATGAATGGCGTTGTTAGGCTGCCAAAAAACTACAGTCTCCTGAAATGACAACATATATTTCTTCTTCCGACCTTCATGATACTTTCAAGTAATGAGCAGTACACCAATCAAACTTGGATGCCCAAGTTTCGTTCTCCTAGGTTGAAGCATTCGTTTGCAGTAACAGTTTGAATTTTTAGGTTTCACTCTGTTTTCTCTTATATTGACAGATGTAGTTCGAACTCTAAATCAAACACGGTTTATGCTAGCTTGTTGAAACTTGACACAATACAGTAGTTCTACGTTCTATCTCTAAGGTTTGTTTCGTCTTGATGTAGCCTTAAGCAGAGACTGGAGAATAACTCATTCAATGAAAGGCGTTGTTAGGCTGCCAAAAAACTACAGTCTCCTGAAATCACAGCATATATTTTTTCTTCCGACCTTCGTGATACTTTCAAGTAATGAGCAGTACACAAATCAAACACGGATGCCCAAGTTTCGTTCTCCTAGGTTGAAGCATTCGTTTGCAGTAACAGTTTGAATTTTTAGGTTTCACTCTGTTTTCTCCTATATTGACAGATGCAGTTCGAACTCTAAATCAAACACAGTTTGTGCTAGCTTCTTGAAACTTGACACAATACAGTAGTTCTACGTTCTATCTCTAAGTTTTGTTTCCTATTGATGTAGCCTAATGCAGGGACTGCGAATAACACTTATATGGAAAGGGGTTGCCAAACTTCCAAACACTAGAGTCTCCTGAAATCTCAACATATATTTTTTCATCCAATCTTCATGATACATTCACGTAATGATCAGTACACCAATCCCACTTGGATGCCCAAGTTTAGTTCTCCTTGATTGAAGCATTCGTTTCCAGGAACAGTTTGAATTTTTAGGTTTCACTCTGTTTTCTCCTATATTGACAGATGCAGTTCGAACTCTAAATCAACACGGTTTGTGCTAGCTTCTTGAAACTTGACACAATACAGTAGTTCTACGTTCTATCTCTAAGGTTTGTTTCCTCTTGATGTAGCCTTAAGCAAAGACTGGCGAATAACTCATTCAATGAAATGCGTTGCTGGGTTGCCAAAAAACTACAGTCTCCTGTAATCTCAACATATATTTTTTCTTCTGACCTGCATGATACTTTCAAATAATGAGCTGTACACCAATCAAACTTGGATGCCCTAGTTTCGTTCTCCTAGGTTGAAGCATTCGTTTGCAAGAACAATTTGAATTTTTACGTTTCAATCTGTTTTCTCCTATATTGACACATGCAGTTAGAACTCTAAATCAACACGGTTTGTGCTAGCTTCTTGAAACTTGACACAATACAGTAGTTCTACGTTCTATCTCTAAGGTTTGATTCCTCTTGATGTAGCCTTAAGCAGAGACTGGAGAATAACTCATTCAATGAAAGGCGTTGTTAGGCTCCCACAAAACTACAGTCTCCTGAAATCACAACACATATTTTTTGTTCCGACCTTCATGATACTTTCAAGTAATGAGCAGTACACCAATCAAACTTGGATGCCCAAGTTTCGTTCTCCTAGGTTGAAGCATTCGTTTGCAGTAACAGTTTGAATTTTTAGGTTTTACTCTGTTTTCTCCTATATTGACAGATGCAGTCCGAACTCTAAATCAAACACAGTTTGTGCTAGCTTCTTGAAACTTGACACAATACAGTAGTTCTACGTTCTATCTCTAAGTTTTGTTTCCTCTTGATGTAGCCTAATGCAGGGACTGCGAATAACACTTATATGGAAAGGGGTTGCCAAACTTCCAAACACTAGCGTCTCCTGAAATCTCAACATATATTTTTTCATCCAATCTTCATGATACATTCACGTAATGATCAGTACACCAATCCCACTTGGATGCCCAAGTTTAGTTCTCCTTGATTGAAGCATTCGTTTCCAGGAACAGTTTGAATTTTTAGGTTTCACTCTGTTTTCTCCTATATTGACAGATGCAGTTCGAACTCTAAATCAACACGGTTTGTGCTAGCTTCTTGAAACTTGACACAATACAGTAGTTCTACGTTCTATCTCTAAGGTTTGTTTCCTCTTGATGTAGCCTTAAGCAGAGACTGGAGAATAACTCATTCAATGAAAGGCGTTGTTAGGCTGCCACAAAACTACAGTCTCCTGAAATCACAACACATATTTTTTCTTCCGACCTTCATGATACTTTCAAGTAATGAGCAGTAGACCAATCAAACTTGGATGCCCTAGTTTCGTTCTTCTAGGTTGAAGCATTCGTTTGCAGTAACAGTTTGAATTTTTAGGTTTCACTCTGTTTTCTCCTATATTGACAGATGCAGTTCTAACTCTAAATCAACACGGTTTGTGCTAGCTTCTTGAAACTTGACACAATACAGTAGTTCTACGTTCTATCTGTACGGTTTGTTTCCTCTTGATGTAGCCTTAAGCAGAAACTGGAGAATAACTCATTCAATGAATGGCGTTGTTAGGCTGCCAAAAAACTACAGTCTCCTGAAATGACAACATATATTTCTTCTTCCGACCTTCATGATACTTTCAAGTAATGAGCAGTACACCAATCAAACTTGGATGCCCAAGTTTCGTTCTCCTAGGTTGAAGCATTCGTTTGCAGTAACAGTTTGAATTTTTAGGTTTCACTCTGTTTTCTCTTATATTGACAGATGTAGTTCGAACTCTAAATCAAACACGGTTTATGCTAGCTTGTTGAAACTTGACACAATACAGTAGTTCTACGTTCTATCTCTAAGGTTTGTTTCGTCTTGATGTAGCCTTAAGCAGAGACTGGAGAATAACTCATTCAATGAAAGGCGTTGTTAGGCTGCCAAAAAACTACAGTCTCCTGAAATCACAGCATATATTTTTTCTTCCGACCTTCATGATACTTTCAAGTAATGAGCAGTACACAAATCAAACACGGATGCCCAAGTTTCGTTCTCCTAGGTTGAAGCATTCGTTTGCAGTAACAGTTTGAATTTTTAGGTTTCACTCTGTTTTCTCCTATATTGACAGATGCAGTTCGAACTCTAAATCAAACACAGTTTGTGCTAGCTTCTTGAAACTTGACACAATACAGTAGTTCTACGTTCTATCTCTAAGTTTTGTTTCCTCTTGATGTAGCCTAATGCAGGGACTGCGAATAACACTTATATGGAAAGGGGTTGCCAAACTTCCAAACACTAGAGTCTCCTGAAATCTCAACATATATTTTTTCATCCAATCTTCATGATACATTCACGTAATGATCAGTACACCAATCCCACTTGGATGCCCAAGTTTAGTTCTCCTTGATTGAAGCATTCGTTTACAGGAACAGTTTGAATTTTTAGGTTTCACTCTGTTTTCTCCTATATTGACAGATGCAGTTCGAACTCTAAATCAACACGGTTTGTGCTAGCTTCTTGAAACTTGACACAATACAGTAGTTCTACGTTCTATCTCTAAGGTTTGTTTCCTCTTGATGTAGCCTTAAGCAAAGACTGGCGAATAACTCATTCAATGAAATGCGTTGCTGGGTTGCCAAAAAACTACAGTCTCCTGTAATCTCAACATATATTTTTTCTTCCGACCTGCATGATACTTTCAAGTAATGAGCTGTACACCAATCAAACTTGGATGCCCTAGTTTCGTTCTCCTAGGTTGAAGCATTCGTTTGCAAGAACAATTTGAATTTTTACGTTTCAATCTGTTTTCTCCTATATTGACACATGCAGTTAGAACTCTAAATCAACACGGTTTGTGCTAGCTTCTTGAAACTTGACACAATACAGTAGTTCTACGTTCTATCTCTAAGGTTTGATTCCTCTTGATGTAGCCTTAAGCAGAGACTGGAGAATAACTCATTCAATGAAAGGCGTTGTTAGGCTCCCACAAAACTACAGTCTCCTGAAATCACAACACATATTTTTTGTTCCGACCTTCATGATACTTTCAAGTAATGAGCAGTACACCAATCAAACTTGGATGCCCAAGTTTCGTTCTCCTAGGTTGAAGCATTCGTTTGCAGTAACAGTTTGAATTTTTAGGTTTTACTCTGTTTTCTCCTATATTGACAGATGCAGTCCGAACTCTAAATCAAACACAGTTTGTGCTAGCTTCTTGAAACTTGACACAATACAGTAGTTCTACGTTCTATCTCTAAGTTTTGTTTCCTCTTGATGTAGCCTAATGCAGGGACTGCGAATAACACTTATATGGAAAGGGGTTGCCAAACTTCCAAACACTAGCGTCTCCTGAAATCTCAACATATATTTTTTCATCCAATCTTCATGATACATTCACGTAATGATCAGTACACCAATCCCACTTGGATGCCCAAGTTTAGTTCTCCTTGATTGAAGCATTCGTTTCCAGGAACAGTTTGAATTTTTAGGTTTCACTCTGTTTTCTCCTATATTGACAGATGCAGTTCGAACTCTAAATCAACACGGTTTGTGCTAGCTTCTTGAAACTTGACACAATACAGTAGTTCTACGTTCTATCTCTAAGGTTTGTTTCCTCTTGATGTAGCCTTAAGCAGAGACTGGAGAATAACTCATTCAATGAAAGGCGTTGTTAGGCTGCCACAAAACTACAGTCTCCTGAAATCACAACACATATTTTTTCTTCCGACCTTCATGATACTTTCAAGTAATGAGCAGTAGACCAATCAAACTTGGATGCCCTAGTTTCGTTCTTCTAGGTTGAAGCATTCGTTTGCAGTAACAGTTTGAATTTTTAGGTTTCACTCTGTTTTCTCCTATATTGACAGATGCAGTTCTAATTCTAAATCAACACGGTTTGTGCTAGCTTCTTGAAACTTGACACAATACAGTAGTTCTACGTTCTATCTGTACGGTTTGTTTCCTCTTGATGTAGCCTTAAGCAGAAACTGGAGAATAACTCATTCAATGAATGGCGTTGTTAGGCTGCCAAAAAACTACAGTCTCCTGAAATGACAACATATATTTCTTCTTCCGACCTTCATGATACTTTCAAGTAATGAGCAGTACACCAATCAAACTTGGATGCCCAAGTTTCGTTCTCCTAGGTTGAAGCATTCGTTTGCAGTAACAGTTTGAATTTTTAGGTTTCACTCTGTTTTCTCTTATATTGACAGATGTAGTTCGAACTCTAAATCAAACACGGTTTATGCTAGCTTGTTGAAACTTGACACAATACAGTAGTTCTACGTTCTATCTCTAAGGTTTGTTTCGTCTTGATGTAGCCTTAAGCAGAGACTGGAGAATAACTCATTCAATGAAAGGCGTTGTTAGGCTGCCAAAAAACTACAGTCTCCTGAAATCACAGCATATATTTTTTCTTCCGACCTTCGTGATACTTTCAAGTAATGAGCAGTACACAAATCAAACACGGATGCCCAAGTTTCGTTCTCCTAGGTTGAAGCATTCGTTTGCAGTAACAGTTTGAATTTCTAGGTTTCACTCTGTTTTCTCCTATATTGACAGATGCAGTTCGAACTCTAAATCAAACACAGTTTGTGCTAGCTTCTTGAAACTTGACACAATACAGTAGTTCTACGTTCTATCTCTAAGTTTTGTTTCCTCTTGATGTAGCCTAATGCAGGGACTGCGAATAACACTTATATGGAAAGGGGTTGCCAAACTTCCAAACACTAGAGTCTCCTGAAATCTCAACATATATTTTTTCATCCAATCTTCATGATACATTCACGTAATGATCAGTACACCAATCCCACTTGGATGCCCAAGTTTAGTTCTCCTTGATTGAAGCATTCGTTTACAGGAACAGTTTGAATTTTTAGGTTTCACTCTGTTTTCTCCTATATTGACAGATGCAGTTCGAACTCTAAATCAACACGGTTTGTGCTAGCTTCTTGAAACTTGACACAATACAGTAGTTCTACGTTCTATCTCTAAGGTTTGTTTCCTCTTGATGTAGCCTTAAGCAAAGACTGGCGAATAACTCATTCAATGAAATGCGTTGCTGGGTTGCCAAAAAACTACAGTCTCCTGTAATCTCAACATATATTTTCTCTTCCGACCTTCATGATACTTTCAAGTAATGAGCTGTACACCAATCAAACTTGGATGCCCTAGTTTCGTTCTCCTAGGTTGAAGCATTCGTTTGCAAGAACAATTTGAATTTTTACGTTTCAATCTGTTTTCTCCTATATTGACACATGCAGTTAGAACTCTAAATCAACACGGTTTGTGCTAGCTTCTTGAAACTTGACACAATACAGTAGTTCTACGTTCTATCTCTAAGGTTTGATTCCTCTTGATGTAGCCTTAAGCAGAGACTGGAGAATAACTCATTCAATGAAAGGCGTTGTTAGGCTCCCACAAAACTACAGTCTCCTGAAATCACAACACATATTTTTTGTTCCGACCTTCATGATACTTTCAAGTAATGAGCAGTACACCAATCAAACTTGGATGCCCAAGTTTCGTTCTCCTAGGTTGAAGCATTCGTTTGCAGTAACAGTTTGAATTTTTAGGTTTTACTCTGTTTTCTCCTATATTGACAGATGCAGTCCGAACTCTAAATCAAACACAGTTTGTGCTAGCTTCTTGAAACTTGACACAATACAGTAGTTCTACGTTCTATCTCTAAGTTTTGTTTCCTCTTGATGTAGCCTAATGCAGGGACTGCGAATAACACTTATATGGAAAGGGGTTGCCAAACTTCCAAACACTAGCGTCTCCTGAAATCTCAACATATATTTTTTCATCCAATCTTCATGATACATTCACGTAATGATCAGTACACCAATCCCACTTGGATGCCCAAGTTTAGTTCTCCTTGATTGAAGCATTCGTTTCCAGGAACAGTTTGAATTTTTAGGTTTCACTCTGTTTTCTCCTATATTGACAGATGCAGTTCGAACTCTAAATCAACACGGTTTGTGCTAGCTTCTTGAAACTTGACACAATACAGTAGTTCTACGTTCTATCTCTAAGGTTTGTTTCCTCTTGATGTAGCCTTAAGCAGAGACTGGAGAATAACTCATTCAATGAAAGGCGTTGTTAGGCTGCCACAAAACTACAGTCTCCTGAAATCACAACACATATTTTTTCTTCCGACCTTCATGATACTTTCAAGTAATGAGCAGTACACCAATCAAACTTGGATGCCCTAGTTTCGTTCTTCTAGGTTGAAGCATTCGTTTGCAGTAACAGTTTGAATTTTTAGGTTTCACTCTGTTTTCTCCTATATTGACAGATGCAGTTCTAACTCTAAATCAACACGGTTTGTGCTAGCTTCTTGAAACTTGACACAGTACAGTAGTTCTACGTTCTATCTGTACGGTTTGTTTCCTCTTGATGTAGCCTTAAGCAGAAACTGGAGAATAACTCATTCAATGAATGGCGTTGTTAGGCTGCCAAAAAACTACAGTCTCCTGAAATGACAACATATATTTCTTCTTCCGACCTTCATGATACTTTCAAGTAATGAGCAGTACACCAATCAAACTTGGATGCCCAAGTTTCGTTCTCCTAGGTTGAAGCATTCGTTTGCAGTAACAGTTTGAATTTTTAGGTTTCACTCTGTTTTCTCTTATATTGACAGATGTAGTTCGAACTCTAAATCAAACACGGTTTATGCTAGCTTGTTGAAACTTGACACAATACAGTAGTTCTACGTTCTATCTCTAAGGTTTGTTTCGTCTTGATGTAGCCTTAAGCAGAGACTGGAGAATAACTCATTCAATGAAAGGCGTTGTTAGGCTGCCAAAAAACTACAGTCTCCTGAAATCACAGCATATATTTTTTCTTCCGACCTTCGTGATACTTTCAAGTAATGAGCAGTACACAAATCAAACACGGATGCCCAAGTTTCGTTCTCCTAGGTTGAAGCATTCGTTTGCAGTAACAGTTTGAATTTTTAGGTTTCACTCTGTTTTCTCCTATATTGACAGATGCAGTTCGAACTCTAAATCAAACACAGTTTGTGCTAGCTTCTTGAAACTTGACACAATACAGTAGTTCTACGTTCTATCTCTAAGTTTTGTTTCCTATTGATGTAGCCTAATGCAGGGACTGCGAATAACACTTATATCGAAAGGGGTTGCCAAACTTCCAAACACTAGAGTCTCCTGAAATCTCAACATATATTTTTTCATCCAATCTTCATGATACATTCACGTAATGATCAGTACACCAATCCCACTTGGATGCCCAAGTTTAGTTCTCCTTGATTGAAGCATTCGTTTCCAGGAACAGTTTGAATTTTTAGGTTTCACTCTGTTTTCTCCTATATTGACAGATGCAGTTCGAACTCTAAATCAACACGGTTTGTGCTAGCTTCTTGAAACTTGACACAATACAGTAGTTCTACGTTCTATCTCTAAGGTTTGTTTCCTCTTGATGTAGCCTTAAGCAAAGACTGGCGAATAACTCATTCAATGAAATGCGTTGCTGGGTTGCCAAAAAACTACAGTCTCCTGTAATCTCAACATATATTTTTTCTTCTGACCTGCATGATACTTTCAAATAATGAGCTGTACACCAATCAAACTTGGATGCCCTAGTTTCGTTCTCCTAGGTTGAAGCATTCGTTTGCAAGAACAATTTGAATT
The DNA here is from genome assembly GCF_048772815.1 of Callospermophilus lateralis. Lineage (NCBI taxonomy): Eukaryota > Metazoa > Chordata > Mammalia > Rodentia > Sciuridae > Callospermophilus > Callospermophilus lateralis. The sequence continues at coordinate 29,164 of NW_027515373.1, forward strand.
TTTACGTTTCAATCTGTTTTCTCCTATATTGACACATGCAGTTAGAACTCTAAATCAACACGGTTTGTGCTAGCTTCTTGAAACTTGACACAATACAGTAGTTCTACGTTCTATCTCTAAGGTTTGATTCCTCTTGATGTAGCCTTAAGCAGAGACTGGAGAATAACTCATTCAATGAAAGGCGTTGTTAGGCTCCCACAAAACTACAGTCTCCTGAAATCACAACACATATTTTTTGTTCCGACCTTCATGATACTTTCAAGTAATGAGCAGTACACCAATCAAACTTGGATGCCCAAGTTTCGTTCTCCTAGGTTGAAGCATTCGTTTGCAGTAACAGTTTGAATTTTTAGGTTTTACTCTGTTTTCTCCTATATTGACAGATGCAGTCCGAACTCTAAATCAAACACAGTTTGTGCTAGCTTCTTGAAACTTGACACAATACAGTAGTTCTACGTTCTATCTCTAAGTTTTGTTTCCTCTTGATGTAGCCTAATGCAGGGACTGCGAATAACACTTATATGGAAAGGGGTTGCCAAACTTCCAAACACTAGCGTCTCCTGAAATCTCAACATATATTTTTTCATCCAATCTTCATGATACATTCACGTAATGATCAGTACACCAATCCCACTTGGATGCCCAAGTTTAGTTCTCCTTGATTGAAGCATTCGTTTCCAGGAACAGTTTGAATTTTTAGGTTTCACTCTGTTTTCTCCTATATTGACAGATGCAGTTCGAACTCTAAATCAACACGGTTTGTGCTAGCTTCTTGAAACTTGACACAATACAGTAGTTCTACGTTCTATCTCTAAGGTTTGTTTCCTCTTGATGTAGCCTTAAGCAGAGACTGGAGAATAACTCATTCAATGAAAGGCGTTGTTAGGCTGCCACAAAACTACAGTCTCCTGAAATCACAACACATATTTTTTCTTCCGACCTTCATGATACTTTCAAGTAATGAGCAGTAGACCAATCAAACTTGGATGCCCTAGTTTCGTTCTTCTAGGTTGAAGCATTCGTTTGCAGTAACAGTTTGAATTTTTAGGTTTCACTCTGTTTTCTCCTATATTGACAGATGCAGTTCTAACTCTAAATCAACACGGTTTGTGCTAGCTTCTTGAAACTTGACACAATACAGTAGTTCTACGTTCTATCTGTACGGTTTGTTTCCTCTTGATGTAGCCTTAAGCAGAAACTGGAGAATAACTCATTCAATGAATGGCGTTGTTAGGCTGCCAAAAAACTACAGTCTCCTGAAATGACAACATATATTTCTTCTTCCGACCTTCATGATACTTTCAAGTAATGAGCAGTAGACCAATCAAACTTGGATGCCCTAGTTTCGTTCTTCTAGGTTGAAGCATTCGTTTGCAGTAACAGTTTGAATTTTTAGGTTTCACTCTGTTTTCTCCTATATTGACAGATGCAGTTCTAACTCTAAATCAACACGGTTTGTGCTAGCTTCTTGAAACTTGACACAATACAGTAGTTCTACGTTCTATCTGTACGGTTTGTTTCGTCTTGATGTAGCCTTAAGCAGAGACTGGAGAATAACTCATTCAATGAAAGGCGTTGTTAGGCTGCCAAAAAACTACAGTCTCCTGAAATCACAGCACATATTTTTTCTTCCGACCTTCGTGATACTTTCAAGTAATGAGCAGTACACCAATCAAACACGGATGCCCAAGTTTCGTTCTCCTAGGTTGAAGCATTCGTTTGCAGTAACAGTTTGAATTTTTAGGTTTCACTCTGTTTTCTCCTATATTGACAGATGCAGTCCGAACTCTAAATCAAACACAGTTTGTGCTAGCTTCTTGAAACTTGACACAATACAGTAGTTCTACGTTCTATCTCTAAGTTTTGTTTCCTCTTGATGTAGCCTAATGCAGGGACTGCGAATAACACTTATATGGAAAGGGGTTGCCAAACTTCCAAACACTAGCGTCTCCTGAAATCTCAACATATATTTTTTCATCCAATCTTCATGATACATTCACGTAATGATCAGTACACCAATCCCACTTGGATGCCCAAGTTTAGTTCTCCTTGATTGAAGCATTCGTTTCCAGGAACAGTTTGAATTTTTAGGTGTCACTCTGTTTTCTCCTATATTGACAGATGCAGTTCGAACTCTAAATCAACACGGTTTGTGCTAGCTTCTTGAAACTTGACACAATACAGTAGTTCTACGTTCTATCTCTAAGGTTTGTTTCCTCTTGATGTAGCCTTAAGCAGAGACTGGAGAATAACTCATTCAATGAAAGGCGTTGTTAGGCTGCCACAAAACTACAGTCTCCTGAAATCACAACACATATTTTTTCTTCCGACCTTCATGATACTTTCAAGTAATGAGCAAGTAGACCAATCAAACTTGGATGCCCTAGTTTCGTTCTTCTAGGTTGAAGCATTCGTTTGCAGTAACAGTTTGAATTTTTAGGTTTCACTCTGTTTTCTCCTATATTGACAGATGCAGTTCTAACTCTAAATCAACACGGTTTGTGCTAGCTTCTTGAAACTTGACACAATACAGTAGTTCTACGTTCTATCTGTACGGTTTGTTTCCTCTTGATGTAGCCTTAAGCAGAAACTGGAGAATAACTCATTCAATGAATGGCGTTGTTAGGCTGCCAAAAAACTACAGTCTCCTGAAATGACAACATATATTTCTTCTTCCGACCTTCATGATACTTTCAAGTAATGAGCAGTACACCAATCAAACTTGGATGCCCAAGTTTCGTTCTCCTAGGTTGAAGCATTCGTTTGCAGTAACAGTTTGAATTTTTAGGTTTCACTCTGTTTTCTCTTATATTGACAGATGTAGTTCGAACTCTAAATCAAACACGGTTTATGCTAGCTTGTTGAAACTTGACACAATACAGTAGTTCTACGTTCTCTCTCTAAGGTTTGTTTCGTCTTGATGTAGCCTTAAGCAGAGACTGGAGAATAACTCATTCAATGAAAGGCGTTGTTAGGCTGCCAAAAAACTACAGTCTCCTGAAATCACAGCATATATTTTTTCTTCCGACCTTCGTGATACTTTCAAGTAATGAGCAGTACACCAATCAAACACGGATGCCCAAGTTTCGTTCTCCTAGGTTGAAGCATTCGTTTGCAGTAACAGTTTGAATTTTTAGGTTTCACTCTGTTTTCTCCTATATTGACAGAAGCAGTTCGAACTCTAAATCAACACGGTTTGTGCTAGCTTCTTGAAACTTGACACAATACAGTAGTTCTACGTTCTATCTCTAAGGTTTGTTTCCTCTTGATGTAGCCTTAAGCAAAGACTGGCGAATAACTCATTCAATGAAATGCGTTGCTGGGTTGCCAAAAAACTACCGTCTCCTGTAATCTCAACATATATTTTTTCTTCCGACCTTCATGATACTTTCAAGTAATGAGCTGTACACCAATCAAACTTGGATGCCCTAGTTTCGTTCTCCTAGGTTGAAGCATTCGTTTGCAAGAACAATTTGAATTTTTACGTTTCAATCTGTTTTCTCCTATATTGACACATGCAGTTAGAACTCTAAATCAACACGGTTTGTGCTAGCTTCTTGAAACTTGACACAATACAGTAGTTCTACGTTCTATCTCTAAGGTTTGATTCCTCTTGATGTAGCCTTAAGCAGAGACTGGAGAATAACTCATTCAATGAAAGGCGTTGTTAGGCTCCCACAAAACTACAGTCTCCTGAAATCACAACACATATTTTTTGTTCCGACCTTCATGATACTTTCAAGTAATGAGCAGTACACCAATCAAACTTGGAGGCCCAAGTTTCGTTCTCCTAGGTTGAAGCATTCGTTTGCAGTAACAGTTTGAATTTTTAGGTTTTACTCTGTTTTCTCCTATATTGACAGATGCAGTCCGAACTCTAAATCAAACACAGTTTGTGCTAGCTTCTTGAAACTTGACACAATACAGTAGTTCTACCTTCTATCTCTAAGTTTTGTTTCCTCTTGATGTAGCCTAATGCAGGGACTGCGAATAACACTTATATGGAAAGGGGTTGCCAAACTTCCAAACACTAGCGTCTCCTGAAATCTCAACATATATTTTTTCATCCAATCTTCATGATACATTCACGTAATGATCAGTACACCAATCCCACTTGGATGCCCAAGTTTAGTTCTCCTTGATTGAAGCATTCGTTTCCAGGAACAGTTTGAATTTTTAGGTTTCACTCTGTTTTCTCCTATATTGACAGATGCAGTTCGAACTCTAAATCAACACGGTTTGTGCTAGCTTCTTGAAACTTGACACAATACAGTAGTTCTACGTTCTATCTCTAAGGTTTGTTTCCTCTTGATGTAGCCTTAAGCAGAGACTGGAGAATAACTCATTCAATGAAAGGCGTTGTTAGGCTGCCACAAAACTACAGTCTCCTGAAATCACAACACATATTTTTTCTTCCGACCTTCATGATACTTTCAAGTAATGAGCAGTAGACCAATCAAACTTGGATGCCCTAGTTTCGTTCTTCTAGGTTGAAGCATTCGTTTGCAGTAACAGTTTGAATTTTTAGGTTTCACTCTGTTTTCTCCTATATTGACAGATGCAGTTCTAACTCTAAATCAACACGGTTTGTGCTAGCTTCTTGAAACTTGACACAATACAGTAGTTCTACGTTCTATCTGTACGGTTTGTTTCGTCTTGATGTAGCCTTAAGCAGAGACTGGAGAATAACTCATTCAATGAAAGGCGTTGTTAGGCTGCCAAAAAACTACAGTCTCCTGAAATCACAGCATATATTTTTTCTTCCGACCTTCGTGATACTTTCAAGTAATGAGCAGTACACCAATCAAACACGGATGCCCAAGTTTCGTTCTCCTAGGTTGAAGCATTCGTTTGCAGTAACAGTTTGAATTTTTAGGTTTCACTCTGTTTTCTCCTATATTGACAGATGCAGTCCGAACTCTAAATCAAACACAGTTTGTGCTAGCTTCTTGAAACTTGACACAATACAGTAGTTCTACCTTGTATCTCTAAGTTTTGTTTCCTCTTGATGTAGCCTAATGCAGGGACTGCGAATAACACTTATATGGAAAGGGGCTGCCAAACTTCCAAACACTAGCGTCTCCTGAAATCTCAACATATATTTTTTCATCCAATCTTCATGATACATTCACGTAATGATCAGTCCACCAATCCCACTTGGATGCCCAAGTTTAGTTCTCCTTGATTGAAGCATTCGTTTCCAGGAACAGTTTGAATTTTTAGGTTTCACTCTGTTTTCTCCGATATTGACAGATGCAGTTCGAACTCTAAATCAACACGGTTTGTGCTAGCTTCTTGAAACTTGACACAATACAGTAGTTCTACGTTCTATCTCTAAGGTTTGTTTCCTCTTGATGTAGCCTTAAGCAGAGACTGGAGAATAACTCATTCAATGAAAGGCGTTGTTAGGCTGCCAAAATCTACAGTCTCCTGAAATCACAGCATATATTTTTTCTTCCGACCTTCGTGATACTTTCAAGTAATGAGCAGTACACCAATCAAACACGGATGCCCAAGTTTCGTTCTCCTAGGTTGAAGCATTCGTTTGCAGTAACAGTTTGAATTTTTAGGTTTCCCTCTGTTTTCTCCTATATTGACAGATGCAGTCCGAACTCTAAATCAAACACAGTTTGTGCTAACTTCTTGAAACTTGACACAATACAGTAGTTCTACGTTCTATCTCTAAGTTTTGTTTCCTCTTGATGTAGCCTAATGCAGGGACTGCGAATAACACTTATATGGAAAGGGGTTGCCAAACTTCCAAACACTAGCGTCTCCTGAAATCTCAACATATATTTTTTCATCCAATCTTCATGATACATTCACGTAATGATCAGTACACCAATCCCACTTGGATGCCCAAGTTTAGTTCTCCTTGATTGAAGCATTCGTTTCCAGGAACAGTTTGAATTTTTAGGTGTCACTCTGTTTTCTCCTATATTGACAGATGCAGTTCGAACTCTAAATCAACACGGTTTGTGCTAGCTTCTTGAAACTTGACACAATACAGTAGTTCTACGTTCTATCTCTAAGGTTTGTTTCCTCTTGATGTAGCCTTAAGCAGAGACTGGAGAATAACTCATTCAATGAAAGGCGTTGTTAGGCTGCCACAAAACTACAGTCTCCTGAAATCACAACACATATTTTTTCTTCCGACCTTCATGATACTTTCAAGTAATGAGCAAGTAGACCAATCAAACTTGGATGCCCTGGTTTCGTTCTTCTAGGTTGAAGCATTCGTTTGCAGTAACAGTTTGAATTTTTAGGTTTCACTCTGTTTTCTCCTATATTGACAGATGCAGTTCTAACTCTAAATCAACACGGTTTGTGCTAGCTTCTTGAAACTTGACACAATACAGTAGTTCTACGTTCTATCTGTACGGTTTGTTTCCTCTTGATGTAGCCTTAAGCAGAAACTGGAGAATAACTCATTCAATGAATGGCGTTGTTAGGCTGCCAAAAAACTACAGTCTCCTGAAATGACAACATATATTTCTTCTTCCGACCTTCATGATACTTTCAAGTAATGAGCAGTACACCAATCAAACTTGGATGCCCAAGTTTCGTTCTCCTAGGTTGAAGCATTCGTTTGCAGTAACAGTTTGAATTTTTAGGTTTCACTCTGTTTTCTCTTATATTGACAGATGTAGTTCGAACTCTAAATCAAACACGGTTTATGCTAGCTTGTTGAAACTTGACACAATACAGTAGTTCTACGTTCTCTCTCTAAGGTTTGTTTCGTCTTGATGTAGCCTTAAGCAGAGACTGGAGAATAACTCATTCAATGAAAGGCGTTGTTAGGCTGCCAAAAAACTACAGTCTCCTGAAATCACAGCATATATTTTTTCTTCCGACCTTCGTGATACTTTCAAGTAATGAGCAGTACACCAATCAAACACGGATGCCCAAGTTTCGTTCTCCTAGGTTGAAGCATTCGTTTGCAGTAACAGTTTGAATTTTTAGGTTTCACTCTGTTTTCTCCTATATTGACAGAAGCAGTTCGAACTCTAAATCAACACGGTTTGTGCTAGCTTCTTGAAACTTGACACAATACAGTAGTTCTACGTTCTTTCTCTAAGGTTTGTTTCCTCTTGATGTAGCCTTAAGCAAAGACTGGCGAATAACTCATTCAATGAAATGCGTTGCTGGGTTGCCAAAAAACTACCGTCTCCTGTAATCTCAACATATATTTTTTCTTCCGACCTTCATGATACTTTCAAGTAATGAGCTGTACACCAATCAAACTTGGATGCCCTAGTTTCGTTCTCCTAGGTTGAAGCATTCGTTTGCAAGAACAATTTGAATTTTTACGTTTCAATCTGTTTTCTCCTATATTGACACATGCAGTTAGAACTCTAAATCAACACGGTTTGTGCTAGCTTCTTGAAACTTGACACAATACAGTAGTTCTACGTTCTATCTCTAAGGTTTGATTCCTCTTGATGTAGCCTTAAGCAGAGACTGGAGAATAACTCATTCAATGAAAGGCGTTGTTAGGCTCCCACAAAACTACAGTCTCCTGAAATCACAACACATATTTTTTGTTCCGACCTTCATGATACTTTCAAGTAATGAGCAGTACACCAATCAAACTTGGAGGCCCAAGTTTCGTTCTCCTAGGTTGAAGCATTCGTTTGCAGTAACAGTTTGAATTTTTAGGTTTTACTCTGTTTTCTCCTATATTGACAGATGCAGTCCGAACTCTAAATCAAACACAGTTTGTGCTAGCTTCTTGAAACTTGACACAATACAGTAGTTCTACCTTCTATCTCTAAGTTTTGTTTCCTCTTGATGTAGCCTAATGCAGGGACTGCGAATAACACTTATATGGAAAGGGTTGCCAAACTTCCAAACACTAGCGTCTCCTGAAATCTCAACATATATTTTTTCATCCAATCTTCATGATACATTCACGTAATGATCAGTACACCAATCCCACTTGGATGCCCAAGTTTAGTTCTCCTTGATTGAAGCATTCGTTTCCAGGAACAGTTTGAATTTTTAGGTTTCACTCTGTTTTCTCCTATATTGACAGATGCAGTTCGAACTCTAAATCAACACGGTTTGTGCTAGCTTCTTGAAACTTGACACAATACAGTAGTTCTACGTTCTATCTCTAAGGTTTGTTTCCTCTTGATGTAGCCTTAAGCAGAGACTGGAGAATAACTCATTCAATGAAAGGCGTTGTTAGGCTGCCACAAAACTACAGTCTCCTGAAATCACAACACATATTTTTTCTTCCGACCTTCATGATACTTTCAAGTAATGAGCAGTAGACCAATCAAACTTGGATGCCCTAGTTTCGTTCTTCTAGGTTGAAGCATTCGTTTGCAGTAACAGTTTGAATTTTTAGGTTTCACTCTGTTTTCTCCTATATTGACAGATGCAGTTCTAACTCTAATCAACACGGTTTGTGCTAGCTTCTTGAAACTTGACACAATACAGTAGTTCTACGTTCTATCTGTACGGTTTGTTTCGTCTTGATGTAGCCTTAAGCAGAGACTGGAGAATAACTCATTCAATGAAAGGCGTTGTTAGGCTGCCAAAAAACTACAGTCTCCTGAAATCACAGCATATATTTTTTCTTCCGACCTTCGTGATACTTTCAAGTAATGAGCAGTACACCAATCAAACACGGATGCCCAAGTTTCGTTCTCCTAGGTTGAAGCATTCGTTTGCAGTAACAGTTTGAATTTTTAGGTTTCCCTCTGTTTTCTCCTATATTGACAGATGCAGTCCGAACTCTAAATCAAACACAGTTTGTGCTAACTTCTTGAAACTTGACACAATACAGTAGTTCTACGTTCTATCTCTAAGTTTTGTTTCCTCTTGATGTAGCCTAATGCAGGGACTGCGAATAACACTTATATGGAAAGGGGTTGCCAAACTTCCAAACACTAGCGTCTCCTGAAATCTCAACATATATTTTTTCATCCAATCTTCATGATACATTCACGTAATGATCAGTACACCAATCCCACTTGGATGCCCAAGTTTAGTTCTCCTTGATTGAAGCATTCGTTTCCAGGAACAGTTTGAATTTTAGGTGTCACTCTGTTTTCTCCTATATTGACAGATGCAGTTCGAACTCTAAATCAACACGGTTTGTGCTAGCTTCTTGAAACTTGACACAATACAGTAGTTCTACGTTCTATCTCTAAGGTTTGTTTCCTCTTGATGTAGCCTTAAGCAGAGACTGGAGAATAACTCATTCAATGAAAGGCGTTGTTAGGCTGCCACAAAACTACAGTCTCCTGAAATCACAACACATATTTTTTTCTTCCGACCTTCATGATACTTTCAAGTAATGAGCAAGTAGACCAATCAAACTTGGATGCCCTAGTTTCGTTCTTCTAGGTTGAAGCATTCGTTTGCAGTAACAGTTTGAATTTTTAGGTTTCACTCTGTTTTCTCCTATATTGACAGATGCAGTTCTAACTCTAAATCAACACGGTTTGTGCTAGCTTCTTGAAACTTGACACAATACAGTAGTTCTACGTTCTATCTGTACGGTTTGTTTCCTCTTGATGTAGCCTTAAGCAGAAACTGGAGAATAACTCATTCAATGAATGGCGTTGTTAGGCTGCCAAAAAACTACAGTCTCCTGAAATGACAACATATATTTCTTCTTCCGACCTTCATGATACTTTCAAGTAATGAGCAGTACACCAATCAAACTTGGATGCCCAAGTTTCGTTCTCCTAGGTTGAAGCATTCGTTTGCAGTAACAGTTTGAATTTTTAGGTTTCACTCTGTTTTCTCTTATATTGACAGATGTAGTTCGAACTCTAAATCAAACACGGTTTATGCTAGCTTGTTGAAACTTGACACAATACAGTAGTTCTACGTTCTATCTCTAAGGTTTGTTTCCTCTTGATGTAGCCTTAAGCAGAGACTGGAGAATAACTCATTCAATGAAAGGCGTTGTTTGGCTGCCAAAAAACTACAGTCTCCTGAAATCACAGCATATATTTTTTCTTCCGACCTTCGTGATACTTTCAAGTAATGAGCAGTACACCAATCAAACACGGATGCCCAAGTTTCGTTCTCCTAGGTTGAAGCATTCGTTTGCAGTAACAGTTTGAATTTTTAGGTTTCACTCTGTTTTCTCCTATATTGACAGAAGCAGTTCGAACTCTAAATCAACACGGTTTGTGCTAGCTTCTTGAAACTTGACACAATACAGTAGTTCTACGTTCTATCTCTAAGGTTTGTTTCCTCTTGATGTAGCCTTAAGCAAAGACTGGCGAATAACTCATTCAATGAAATGCGTTGCTGGGTTGCCAAAAAACTACCGTCCCCTGTAATCTCAACATATATTTTTTCTTCCGACCTTCATGATACTTTCAAGTAATGAGCTGTACACCAATCAAACTTGGATGCCCTAGTTTCGTTCTCCTAGGTTGAAGCATTCGTTTGCAAGAACAATTTGAATTTTTACGTTTCAATCTGTTTTCTCCTATATTGACACATGCAGTTAGAACTCTAAATCAACACGGTTTGTGCTAGCTTCTTGAAACTTGACACAATACAGTAGTTCTACGTTCTATCTCTAAGGTTTGATTCCTCTTGATGTAGCCTTAAGCAGAGACTGGAGAATAACTCATTCAATGAAAGGCGTTGTTAGGCTCCCACAAAACTACAGTCTCCTGAAATCACAACACATATTTTTTGTTCCGACCTTCATGATACTTTCAAGTAATGAGCAGTACACCAATCAAACTTGGATGCCCAAGTTTCGTTCTCCTAGGTTGAAGCATTCGTTTGCAGTAACAGTTTGAATTTTTAGGTTTTACTCTGTTTTCTCCTATATTGACAGATGCAGTCCGAACTCTAAATCAAACACAGTTTGTGCTAGCTTCTTGAAACTTGACACAATACAGTAGTTCTACGTTCTATCTCTAAGTTTTGTTTCCTCTTGATGTAGCCTAATGCAGGGACTGCGAATAACACTTATATGGAAAGGGGTTGCCAAACTTCCAAACACTAGCGTCTCCTGAAATCTCAACATATATTTTTTCATCCAATCTTCATGATACATTCACGTAATGATCAGTACACCAATCCCACTTGGATGCCCAAGTTTAGTTCTCCTTGATTGAAGCATTCGTTTCCAGGAAAAGTTTGAATTTTTAGGTTTCACTCTGTTTTCTCTTATATTGACAGATGCAGTTCGAACTCTAAATCAACACGGTTTGTGCTAGCTTCTTGAAACTTGACACAATACAGTAGTTCTACGTTCTATCTCTAAGGTTTGTTTCCTCTTGATGTAGCCTTAAGCAGAGACTGGAGAATAACTCATTCAATGAAAGGCGTTGTTAGGCTGCCACAAAACTACAGTCTCCTGAAATCACAACACATATTTTTTCTTCCGACCTTCATGATACTTTCAAGTAATGAGCAAGTAGACCAATAAAACTTGGATGCCCTAGTTTCGTTCTTCTAGGTTGAAGCATTCGTTTGCAGTAACAGTTTGAATTTTTAGGTTTCACTCTGTTTTCTCCTATATTGACAGATGCAGTTCTAACTCTAAATCAACACGGTTTGTGCTAGCTTCTTGAAACTTGACACAATACAGTAGTTCTACGTTCTATCTCTAAGGTTTGTTTCCTCTTGATGTAGCCTTAAGCAAAGACTCTCGAATAACTCATTCAATGAAATGCGTTGCTGGGTTGCCAAAAAACTACCGTCTCCTGTAATCTCAACATATATTTTTTCTTCCGACCTTCATGATACTTTCAAGTAATGAGCTGTACACCAATCAAACTTGGATGCCCTAGTTTCGTTCTCCTAGGTTGAAGCATTCGTTTGCAAGAACAATTTGAATTTTTACGTTTCAATCTGTTTTCTCCTATATTGACACATGCAGTTAGAACTCTAAATCAACACGGTTTGTGCTAGCTTCTTGAAACTTGACACAATACAGTAGTTCTACGTTCTATCTCTAAGGTTTGATTCCTCTTGATGTAGCCTTAAGCAGAGACTGGAGAATAACTCATTCAATGAAAGGCGTTGTTAGGCTCCCACAAAACTACAGTCTCCTGAAATCACAACACATATTTTTTGTTCCGACCTTCATGATACTTTCAAGTAATGAGCAGTACACCAATCAAACTTGGATGCCCAAGTTTCGTTCTCCTAGGTTGAAGCATTCGTTTGCAGTAACAGTTTGAATTTTTAGGTTTTACTCTGTTTTCTCCTATATTGACAGATGCAGTCCGAACTCTAAATCAAACACAGTTTGTGCTAGCTTCTTGAAACTTGACACAATACAGTAGTTCTACGTTCTATCTCTAAGTTTTGTTTCCTCTTGATGTAGCCTAATGCAGGGACTGCGAATAATACTTATATGGAAAGGGGTTGCCAAACTTCCAAACACTAGCGTCTCCTGAAATCTCAACATATATTTTTTCATCCAATCTTCATGATACATTCACGTAATGATCAGTACACCAATCCCACTTGGATGCCCAAGGTTAGTTCTCCTTGATTGAAGCATTCGTTTCCAGGAAAAGTTTGAATTTTTAGGTTTCACTCTGTTTTCTCCTATATTGACAGATGCAGTTCGAACTCTAAATCAACACGGTTTGTGCTAGCTTCTTGAAACTTGACACAATACAGTAGTTCTACGTTCTATCTCTAAGGTTTGTTTCCTCTTGATGTAGCCTTAAGCAGAGACTGGAGAATAACTCATTCAATGAAAGGCGTTGTTAGGCTGCCACAAAACTACAGTCTCCTGAAATCACAACACATATTTTTTCTTCCGACCTTCATGATACTTTCAAGTAATGAGCAGTACACCAATCAAACTTGGATGCCCTAGTTTCGTTCTTCTAGGTTGAAGCATTCGTTTGCAGTAACAGTTTGAATTTTTAGGTTTCACTCTGTTTTCTCCTATATTGACAGATGCAGTTCTAACTCTAAATCAACACGGTTTGTGCTAGCTTCTTGAAACTTGACACAATACAGTAGTTCTACGTTCTATCTGTACGGTTTGTTTCCTCTTGATGTAGCCTTAAGCAGAAACTGGAGAATAACTCATTCAATGAATGGCGTTGTTAGGCTGCCAAAAAACTACAGTCTCCTGAAATGACAACATATATTTCTTCTTCCGACCTTCATGATACTTTCAAGTAATGAGCAGTAGACCAATCAAACTTGGATGCCCTAGTTTCGTTCTTCTAGGTTGAAGCATTCGTTTGCAGTAACAGTTTGAATTTTTAGGTTTCACTCTGTTTTCTCCTATATTGACAGATGCAGTTCTAACTCTAAATCAACACGGTTTGTGCTAGCTTCTTGAAACTTGACACAATACAGTAGTTCTACGTTCTATCTGTACGGTTTGTTTCGTCTTGATGTAGCCTTAAGCAGAGACTGGAGAATAACTCATTCAATGAAAGGCGTTGTTAGGCTGCCAAAAAACTACAGTCTCCTGAAATCACAGCATATATTTTTTCTTCCGACTTTCGTGATACTTTCAAGTAATGAGCAGTACACCAATCAAACACGGATGCCCAAGTTTCGTTCTCCTAGGTTGACGCATTCGTTTGCAGTAACAGTTTGAATTTTTAGGTTTCACTCTGTTTTCTCCTATATTGACAGATGCAGTCCGAACTCTAAATCAAACACAGTTTGTGCTAGCTTCTTGAAACTTGACACAATACAGTAGTTCTACCTTCTATCTCTAAGTTTTGTTTCCTCTTGATGTAGCCTAATGCAGGGACTGCGAATAACACTTATATGGAAAGGGGTTGCCAAACTTCCAAACACTAGCGTCTCCTGAAATCTCAACATATATTTTTTCATCCAATCTTCATGATACATTCACGTAATGATCAGTACACCAATCCCACTTGGATGCCCAAGTTTAGTTCTCCTTGATTGAAGCATTCGTTTCCAGGAACAGTTTGAATTTTTAGGTTTCACTCTGTTTTCTCCTATATTGACAGATGCAGTTCGAACTCTAAATCAACACGGTTTGTGCTAGCTTCTTGAAACTTGACACAATACAGTAGTTCTACGTTCTATCTCTAAGGTTTGTTTCCTCTTGATGTAGCCTTAAGCAGAGACTGGAGAATTACTCATTCAATGAAAGGCGTTGTTAGGCTGCCACAAAACTACAGTCTCCTGAAATCACAACACATATTTTTTCTTCCGACCTTCATGATACTTTCAAGTAATGAGCAAGTAGACCAATCAAACTTGGATGCCCAAGTTTCGTTCTCCTAGGTTGAAGCATTCGTTTGCAGTAACAGTTTGAATTTTTAGGTTTCACTCTGTTTTCTCCTATATTGACAGATGCAGGTCTAACTCTAAATCAACACGGTTTGTGCTAGCTTCTTGAAACTTGACACAATACAGTAGTTCTACGTTCTATCTGTACGGTTTGTTTCCTCTTGATGTAGCCTTAAGCAGAAACTGGAGAATAACTCATTCAATGAATGGCGTTGTTAGGCTGCCAAAAAACTACAGTCTCCTGAAATGACAACATATATTTCTTCTTCCGACCTTCATGATACTTTCAAGTAATGAGCAGTACACCAATCAAACTTGGATGCCCAAGTTTCGTTCTCCTAGGTTGAAGCATTCGTTTGCAGTAACAGTTTGAATTTTTAGGTTTCACTCTGTTTTCTCTTATATTGACAGATGTAGTTCGAACTCTAAATCAAACACAGTTTGTGCTAGCTTGTTGAAACTTGACACAATACAGTAGTTCTACGTTCTATCTCTAAGGTTTGTTTCGTCTTGATGTAGCCTTAAGCAGAGACTGGAGAATAACTCATTCAATGAAAGGCGTTGTTAGGCTGCCAAAAAACTACAGTCTCCTGAAATCACAGCATATATTTTTTCTTCCGACCTTCGTGATACTTTCAAGTAATGAGCAGTACACCAATCAAACACGGATGCCCAAGTTTCGTTCTCCTAGGTTGAAGCATTCGTTTGCAGTAACAGTTTGAATTTTTAGGTTTCACTCTGTTTTCTCCTATATTGACAGAAGCAGTTCGAACTCTAAATCAACACGGTTTGTGCTAGCTTCTTGAAACTTGACACAATACAGTAGTTCTACGTTCTATCTCTAAGGTTTGTTTTCCTCTTGATGTAGCCTTAAGCAAAGACTGGCGAATAACTCATTCAATGAAATGCGTTGCTGGGTTGCCAAAAAACTACCGTCTCCTGTAATCTCAACATATATTTTTTCCTCCGACCTTCATGATACTTTCAAGTAATGAGCTGTACACCAATCAAACTTGGATGCCCTAGTTTCGTTCTCCTAGGTTGAAGCATTCGTTTGCAAGAACAATTTGAATTTTTACGTTTCAATCTGTTTTCTCCTATATTGACACATGCAGTTAGAACTCTAAATCAACACGGTTTGTGCTAGCTTCTTGAAACTTGACACAATACAGTAGTTCTACGTTCTATCTCTAAGGTTTGATTCCTCTTGATGTAGCCTTAAGCAGAGACTGGAGAATAACTCATTCAATGAAAGGCGTTGTTAGGCTCCCACAAAACTACAGTCTCCTGAAATCACAACACATATTTTTTGTTCCGACCTTCATGATATTTTCAAGTAATGAGCAGTACACCAATCAAACTTGGATGCCCAAGTTTCGTTCTCCTAGGTTGAAGCATTCGTTTGCAGTAACAGTTTGAATTTTTAGGTTTTACTCTGTTTTCTCCTATATTGACAGATGCAGTCCGAACTCTAAATCAAACACAGTTTGTGCTAGCTTCTTGAAACTTGACACAATACAGTAGTTCTACGTTCTATCTCTAAGTTTTGTTTCCTCTTGATGTAGCCTAATGCAGGGACTGCGAATAACACTTATATGGAAAGGGGTTGCCAAACTTCCAAACACTAGCGTCTCCTGAAATCTCAACATATATTTTTTCATCCAATCTTCATGATACATTCACGTAATGATCAGTACACCAATCCCACTTGGATGCCCAAGTTTGGTTCTCCTTGATTGAAGCATTCGTTTCCAGGAAAAGTTTGAATTTTTAGGTTTCACTCTGTTTTCTCCTATATTGACAGATGCAGTTCGAACTCTAAATCAACACGGTTTGTGCTAGCTTCTTGAAACTTGACACAATACAGTAGTTCTACGTTCTATCTCTAAGGTTTGTTTCCTCTTGATGTAGCCTTAAGCAGAGACTGGAGAATAACTCATTCAATGAAAGGCGTTGTTAGGCTGCCACAAAACTACAGTCTCCTGAAATCACAACACATATTTTTTCTTCCGACCTTCATGATACTTTCAAGTAATGAGCAGTAGACCAATCAAACTTGGATGCCCTAGTTTCGTTCTTCTAGGTTGAAGCATTCGTTTGCAGTAACAGTTTGAATTTTTAGGTTTCACTCTGTTTTCTCCTATATTGACAGATGCAGTTCTAACTCTAAATCAACACGGTTTGTGCTAGCTTCTTGAAACTTGACACAATACAGTAGTTCTACGTTCTATCTGTACGGTTTGTTTCGTCTTGATGTAGCCTTAAGCAGAGACTGGAGAATAACTCATTCAATGAAAGGCGTTGTTAGGCTGCCAAAAAACTACAGTCTCCTGAAATCACAGCATATATTTTTTCTTCCGACCTTCGTGATACTTTCAAGTAATGAGCAGTACACCAATCAAACACGGATGCCCAAGTTTCGTTCTCCTAGGTTGAAGCATTCGTTTGCAGTAACAGTTTGAATTTTTAGGTTTCACTCTGTTTTCTCCTATATTGACAGATGCAGTCCGAACTCTAAATCAAACACAGTTTGTGCTAGCTTCTTGAAACTTGACACAATACAGTAGTTCTACGTTCTATCTCTAAGTTTTGTTTCCTCTTGATGTAGCCTAATGCAGGGACTGCGAATAACACTTATATGGAAAGGGGTTGCCAAACTTCCAAACACTAGCGTCTCCTGAAATCTCAACATATATTTTTTCATCCAATCTTCATGATACATTCACGTAATGATCAGTACACCAATCCCACTTGGATGCCCAAGTTTAGTTCTCCTTGATTGAAGCATTCGTTTCCAGGAACAGTTTGAATTTTTAGGTTTCACTCTGTTTTCTCCTATATTGACAGATGCAGTTCGAACTCTAAATCAACACGGTTTGTGCTAGCTTCTTGAAACTTGACACAATACAGTAGTTCTACGTTCTATCTCTAAGGTTTGTTTCCTCTTGATGTAGCCTTAAGCAGAGACTGGAGAATAACTCATTCAATGAAAGGCGTTGTTAGGCTGCCACAAAACTACAGTCTCCTGAAATCACAACACATATTTTTTCTTCCGACCTTCATGATACTTTCAAGTAATGAGCAAGTAGACCAATCAAACTTGGATGCCCTAGTTTCGTTCTTCTAGGTTGAAGCATTCGTTTGCAGTAACAGTTTGAATTTTTAGGTTTCACTCTGTTTTCTCCTATATTGACAGATGCAGTTCTAACTCTAAATCAACACGGTTTGTGCTAGCTTCTTGAAACTTGACACAATACAGTAGTTCTACGTTCTATCTGTACGGTTTGTTTCCTCTTGATGTAGCCTTAAGCAGAAACTGGAGAATAACTCATTCAATGAATGGCGTTGTTAGGCTGCCAAAAAACTACAGTCTCCTGAAATGACAACATATATTTCTTCTTCCGACTTTCATGATACTTTCAAGTAATGAGCAGTACACCAATCAAACTTGAATGCCCAAGTTTCGTTCTCCTAGGTTGAAGCATTCGTTTGCAGTAACAGTTTGAATTTTTAGGTTTCACTCTGTTTTCTCTTATATTGACAGATGTAGTTCGAACTCTAAATCAAACACGGTTTATGCTAGCTTGTTGAAACTTGACACAATACAGTAGTTCTACGTTCTATCTCTAAGGTTTGTTTCGTCTTGATGTAGCCTTAAGCAGAGACTGGAGAATAACTCATTCAATGAAAGGCGTTGTTAGGCTGCCAAAAAACTACAGTCTCCTGAAATCACAGCATATATTTTTTCTTCCGACCTTCGTGATACTTTCAAGTAATGAGCAGTACACCAATCAAACACGGATGCCCAAGTTTCGTTCTCCTAGGTTGATGCATTCGTTTGCAGTAACAGTTTGAATTTTTAGGTTTCACTCTGTTTTCTCCTATATTGACAGAAGCAGTTCGAACTCTAAATCAACACGGTTTGTGCTAGCTTCTTGAAACTTGACACAATACAGTAGTTCTACGTTCTATCTCTAAGGTTTGTTTCCTCTTGATGTAGCCTTAAGCAAAGACTGGCGAATAACTCATTCAATGAAATGCGTTGCTGTGTTGCCAAAAAACTACCGTCTCCGGTAATCTCAACATATATTTTTTCTTCCGACCTTCATGATACTTTCAAGTAATGAGCTGTACACCAATCAAACTTGGATGCCCTAGTTTCGTTCTCCTAGGTTGAAGCATTCGTTTGCAAGAACAATTTGAATTTTTACGTTTCAATCTGTTTTCTCCTATATTGACACATGCAGTTAGAACTCTAAATCAACACGGTTTGTGCTAGCTTCTTGAAACTTGACACAATACAGTAGTTCTAAGTTCTATCTCTAAGGTTTGATTCCTCTTGATGTAGCCTTAAGCAGAGACTGGAGAATAACTCATTCAATGAAAGGCGTTGTTAGGCTCCCACAAAACTACAGTCTCCTGAAATCACAACACATATTTTTTGTTCCGACCTTCATGATACTTTCAAGTAATGAGCAGTACACCAATCAAACTTGGATGCCCAAGTTTCGTTCTCCTAGGTTGAAGCATTCGTTTGCAGTAACAGTTTGAATTTTTAGGTTTCACTCTGTTTTCTCCTATATTGACAGATGCAGTCCGAACTCTAAATCAAACACAGTTTGTGCTAGCTTCTTGAAACTTGACACAATACAGTAGTTCTACCTTCTATCTCTAAGTTTTGTTTCCTCTTGATGTAGCCTAATGCAGGGACTGCGAATAACACTTATATGGAAAGGGGTTGCCAAACTTCCAAACACTAGCGTCTCCTGAAATCTCAACATATATTTTTTCATCCAATCTTCATGATACATTCACGTAATGATCAGTACACCAATCCCACTTGGATGCCCAAGTTTAGTTCTCCTTGATTGAAGCATTCGTTTCCAGGAACAGTTTGAATTTTTAGGTTTCACTCTGTTTTCTCCTATATTGACAGATGCAGTTCGAACTCTAAATCAACACGGTTTGTGCTAGCTTCTTGAAACTTGACACAATACAGTAGTTCTACGTTCTATCTCTAAGGTTTGTTTCCTCTTGATGTAGCCTTAAGCAGAGACTGGAGAATAACTCATTCAATGAAAGGCGTTGTTAGGCTGCCACAAAACTACAGTCTCCTGAAATCACAACACATATTTTTTCTTCCGACCTTCATGATACTTTCAAGTAATGAGCAAGTAGACCAATCAAACTTGGATGCCCTAGTTTCGTTCTTCTAGGTTGAAGCATTCGTTTGCAGTAACAGTTTGAATTTTTAGGTTTCACTCTGTTTTCTCCTATATTGACAGATGCAGTTCTAACTCTAAATCAACACGGTTTGTGCTAGCTTCTTGAAACTTGACACAATACAGTAGTTCTACGTTCTATCTGTACGGTTTGTTTCCTCTTGATGTAGCCTTAAGCAGAGACTGGAGAATAACTCATTCAATGAATGGCGTTGTTAGGCTGCCAAAAAACTACAGTCTCCTGAAATGACAACATATATTTCTTCTTCCGACCTTCATGATACTTTCAAGTAATGAGCAGTACACCAATCAAACTTGGATGCCCAAGTTTCGTTCTCCTAGGTTGAAGCATTCGTTTGCAGTAACAGTTTGAATTTTTAGGTTTCACTCTGTTTTCTCTTATATTGACAGATGTAGTTCGAACTCTAAATCAAACACGGTTTATGCTAGCTTGTTGAAACTTGACACAATACAGTAGTTCTACGTTCTATCTCTAAGGTTTGTTTCGTCTTGATGTAGCCTTAAGCAGAGACTGGAGAATAACTCATTCAATGAAAGGCGTTGTTAGGCTGCCAAAAAACTACAGTCTCCTGAAATCACAGCATATATTTTTTCTTCCGACCTTCGTGATACTTTCAAGTAATGAGCAGTACACCAATCAAACACGGATGCCCAAGTTTCGTTCTCCTAGGTTGAAGCATTCGTTTGCAGTAACAGTTTGAATTTTTAGGTTTCACTCTGTTTTCTCCTATATTGACAGAAGCAGTTCGAACTCTAAATCAACACGGTTTGTGCTAGCTTCTTGAAACTTGACACAATACAGTAGTTCTACGTTCTATCTCTAAGGTTTGTTTCCTCTTGATGTAGCCTTAAGCAAAGACTGGCGAATAACTCATTCAATGAAATGCGTTGCTGGGTTGCCAAAAAACTACAGTCTCCTGTAATCTCAACATATATTTTTTCTTCCGACCTTCATGATACTTTCAAGTAATGAGCTGTACACCAATCAAACTTGGATGCCCTAGTTTCGTTCTCCTAGGTTGAAGCATTCGTTTGCAAGAACAATTTGAATTTTTACGTTTCAATCTGTTTTCTCCTATATTGACACATGCAGTTAGAACTCTAAATCAACACGGTTTGTGCTAGCTTCTTGAAACTTGACACAATACAGTAGTTCTAAGTTCTATCTCTAAGGTTTGATTCCTCTTGATGTAGACTTAAGCAGAGACTGGAGAATAACTCATTCAATGAAAGGCGTTGTTAGGCTCCCGCAAAACTACAGTCTCCTGAAATCACAACACATATTTTTTGTTCCGACCTTCATGATACTTTCAAGTAATGAGCAGTACACCAATCAAACTTGGATGCCCAAGTTTCGTTCTCCTAGGTTGAAGCATTCGTTTGCAGTAACAGTTTGAATTTTTAGGTTTTACTCTGTTTTCTCCTATATAGACAGATGCAGTCCGAACTCTAAATCAAACACAGTTTGTGCTAGCTTCTTGAAACTTGACACAATACAGTAGTTCTACGTTCTATCTCTAAGTTTTGTTTCCTCTTGATGTAGCCTAATGCAGGGACTGCGAATAACACTTATATGGAAAGGGGTTGCCAAACTTCCAAACACTAGCGTCTCCTGAAATCTCAACATATATTTTTTCATCCAATCTTCATGATACATTCACGTAATGATCAGTACACCAATCCCACTTGGATGCCCAAGTTTAGTTCTCCTTGATTGAAGCATTCGTTTCCAGGAACAGTTTGAATTTTTAGGTTTCACTCTGTTTTCTCCTATATTGACAGATGCAGTTCGAACTCTAAATCAACACGGTTTGTGCTAGCTTCTTGAAACTTGACACAATACAGTAGTTCTACGTTCTATCTCTAAGGTTTGTTTCCTCTTGATGTAGCCTTAAGCAGAGACTGGAGAATAACTCATTCAATGAAAGGCGTTGTTAGGCTGCCACAAAACTACAGTCTCCTGAAATCACAACACATATTTTTTCTTCCGACCTTCATGATACTTTCAAGTAATGAGCAAGTAGACCAATCAAACTTGGATGCCCTAGTTTCGTTCTTCTAGGTTGAAGCATTCGTTTGCAGTAACAGTTTGAATTTTTAGGTTTCACTCTGTTTTCTCCTATATTGACAGATGCAGTTCTAACTCTAAATCAACACGGTTTGTGCTAGCTTCTTGAAACTTGACACAATACAGTAGTTCTACGTTCTATCTGTACGGTTTGTTTCCTCTTGATGTAGCCTTAAGCAGAGACTGGAGAATAACTCATTCAATGAATGGCGTTGTTAGGCTGCCAAAAAACTACAGTCTCCTGAAATGACAACATATATTTCTTCTTCCGACCTTCATGATACTTTCAAGTAATGAGCAGTACACCAATCAAACTTGGATGCCCAAGTTTCGTTCTCCTAGGTTGAAGCATTCGTTTGCAGTAACAGTTTGAATTTTTAGGTTTCACTCTGTTTTCTCTTATATTGACAGATGTAGTTCGAACTCTAAATCAAACACGGTTTATGCTAGCTTGTTGAAACTTGACACAATACAGTAGTTCTACGTTCTATCTCTAAGGTTTGTTTCGTCTTGATGTAGCCTTAAGCAGAGACTGGAGAATAACTCATTCAATGAAAGGCGTTGTTAGGCTGCCAAAAAACTACAGTCTCCTGAAATCACAGCATATATTTTTTCTTCCGACCTTCGTGATACTTTCAAGTAATGAGCAGTACACCAATCAAACACGGATGCCCAAGTTTCGTTCTCCTAGGTTGAAGCATTCGTTTGCAGTAACAGTTTGAATTTTTAGGTTTCACTCTGTTTTCTCCTATATTGACAGAAGCAGTTCGAACTCTAAATCAACACGGTTTGTGCTAGCTTCTTGAAACTTGACACAATACAGTAGTTCTACGTTCTATCTCTAAGGTTTGTTTCCTCTTGATGTAGCCTTAAGCAAAGACTGGCGAATAACTCATTCAATGAAATGCGTTGCTGGGTTGCCAAAAAACTACAGTCTCCTGTAATCTCAACATATATTTTTTCTTCCGACCTTCATGATACTTTCAAGTAATGAGCTGTACACCAATCAAACTTGGATGCCCTAGTTTCGTTCTCCTAGGTTGAAGCATTCGTTTGCAAGAACAATTTGAATTTTTACGTTTCAATCTGTTTTCTCCTATATTGACACATGCAGTTAGAACTCTAAATCAACACGGTTTGTGCTAGCTTCTTGAAACTTGACACAATACAGTAGTTCTAAGTTCTATCTCTAAGGTTTGATTCCTCTTGATGTAGACTTAAGCAGAGACTGGAGAATAACTCATTCAATGAAAGGCGTTGTTAGGCTCCCACAAAACTACAGTCTCCTGAAATCACAACACATATTTTTTGTTCCGACCTTCATGATACTTTCAAGTAATGAGCAGTACACCAATCAAACTTGGATGCCCAAGTTTCGTTCTCCTAGGTTGAAGCATTCGTTTGCAGTAACAGTTTGAATTTTTAGGTTTTACTCTGTTTTCTCCTATATAGACAGATGCAGTCCGAACTCTAAATCAAACACAGTTTGTGCTAGCTTCTTGAAACTTGACACAATACAGTAGTTCTACGTTCTATCTCTAAGTTTTGTTTCCTCTTGATGTAGCCTAATGCAGGGACTGCGAATAACACTTATATGGAAAGGGGTTGCCAAACTTCCAAACACTAGCGTCTCCTGAAATCTCAACATATATTTTTTCATCCAATCTTCATGATACATTCACGTAATGATCAGTACACCAATCCCACTTGGATGCCCAAGTTTAGTTCTCCTTGATTGAAGCATTCGTTTCCAGGAACAGTTTGAATTTTTAGGTTTCACTCTGTTTTCTCCTATATTGACAGATGCAGTTCGAACTCTAAATCAACACGGTTTGTGCTAGCTTCTTGAAACTTGACACAATACAGTAGTTCTACGTTCTATCTCTAAGGTTTGATTCCTCTTGATGTAGCCTTAAGCAGAGACTGGAGAATAACTCATTCAATGAAAGGCGTTGTTAGGCTCCCAAAACTACAGTCTCCTGAAATCACAACACATATTTTTTGTTCCGACCTTCATGATACTTTCAAGTAATGAGCAGTACACCAATCAAACTTGGATGCCCTAGTTTCGTTCTCCTAGGTTGAAGCATTCGTTTGCAAGAATAATTTGAATTTTTACGTTTCAATCTGTTTTCTCCTATATTGACACATGCAGTTCTAACTCTAAATCAACACGGTTTGTGCTAGCTTCTTGAAACTTG
The DNA here is from genome assembly GCF_048772815.1 of Callospermophilus lateralis. NCBI lineage: Eukaryota > Metazoa > Chordata > Mammalia > Rodentia > Sciuridae > Callospermophilus > Callospermophilus lateralis. Next base: position 52,911 of record NW_027515373.1, read on the forward strand.
ACACAATACAGTAGTTCTACGTTCTATCTGTACGGTTTGTTTCCTCTTGATGTAGCCTTAAGCAGAGACTGGAGAATAACTCATTCAATGAAAGGCGTTGTTAGGCTGCCAAAAAACTACAGTCTCCTGAAATCACAACATATATTTTTTCTTCCGACCTTCGTGATACTTTCAAGTAATGAGCAGTACACCAATCAAACTTGGATGCCCAAGTTTCGTTCTCCTAGGTTGATGCATTCGTTTGCAGTAACAGTTTGAATTTTAGGTTTCACTCTGTTTTCTCCTATATTGACAGAAGCAGTTCGAACTCTAAATCAACACGGTTTGTGCTAGCTTCTGAAACTTGACACAATACAGTAGTTCTACGTTCTATCTCTAAGGTTTGTTTCCTCTTGATGTAGCCTTAAGCAAAGACTGGCGAATAACTCATTCAATGAAATGCGTTGCTGTGTTGCCAAAAAACTACCGTCTCCTGTAATCTCAACATATATTTTTTCTTCCGACCTTCATGATACTTTCAAGTAATGAGCTGTACACCAATCAAACTTGGATGCCCTAGTTTCGTTCTCCTAGGTTGAAGCATTCGTTTGCAAGAACAATTTGAATTTTTACGTTTCAATCTGTTTTCTCCTATATTGACACATGCAGTTAGAACTCTAAATCAACACGGTTTGTGCTAGCTTCTTGAAACTTGACACAATACAGTAGTTCTAAGTTCTATCTCTAAGGTTTGATTCCTCTTGATGTAGCCTTAAGCAGAGACTGGAGAATAACTCATTCAATGAAAGGCGTTGTTAGGCTCCCACAAAACTACAGTCTCCTGAAATCACAACACATATTTTTTGTTCCGACCTTCATGATACTTTCAAGTAATGAGCAGTACACCAATCAACTTGGATGCCCAAGTTTCGTTCTCCTAGGTTGAAGCATTCGTTTGCAGTAACAGTTTGAATTTTTAGGTTTCACTCTGTTTTCTCCTATATTGACAGATGCAGTCCGAACTCTAAATCAAACACAGTTTGTGCTAGCTTCTTGAAACTTGACACAATACAGTAGTTCTACCTTCTATCTCTAAGTTTTGTTTCCTCTTGATGTAGCCTAATGCAGGGACTGCGAATAACACTTATATGGAAAGGGGTTGCCAAACTTCCAAACACTAGCGTCTCCTGAAATCTCAACATATATTTTTTCATCCAATCTTCATGATACATTCACGTAATGATCAGTACACCAATCCCACTTGGATGCCCAAGTTTAGTTCTCCTTGATTGAAGCATTCGTTTCCAGGAACAGTTGAATTTTTAGGTTTCACTCTGTTTTCTCCTATATTGACAGATGCAGTTCGAACTCTAAATCAACACGGTTTGTGCTAGCTTCTTGAAACTTGACACAATACAGTAGTTCTACGTTCTATCTCTAAGGTTTGTTTCCTCTTGATGTAGCCTTAAGCAGAGACTGGAGAATAACTCATTCAATGAAAGGCGTTGTTAGGCTGCCACAAAACTACAGTCTCCTGAAATCACAACACATATTTTTTCTTCCGACCTTCATGATACTTTCAAGTAATGAGCAAGTAGACCAATCAAACTTGGATGCCCTAGTTTCGTTCTTCTAGGTTGAAGCATTCGTTTGCAGTAACAGTTTGAATTTTTAGGTTTCACTCTGTTTTCTCCTATATTGACAGATGCAGTTCTAACTCTAAATCAACACGGTTTGTGCTAGCTTCTTGAAACTTGACACAATACAGTAGTTCTACGTTCTATCTGTACGGTTTGTTTCCTCTTGATGTAGCCTTAAGCAGAGACTGGAGAATAACTCATTCAATGAATGGCGTTGTTAGGCTGCCAAAAAACTACAGTCTCCTGAAATGACAACATATATTTCTTCTTCCGACCTTCATGATACTTTCAAGTAATGAGCAGTACACCAATCAAACTTGGATGCCCAAGTTTCGTTCTCCTAGGTTGAAGCATTCGTTTGCAGTAACAGTTGAATTTTTAGGTTTCACTCTGTTTTCTCTTATATTGACAGATGTAGTTCGAACTCTAAATCAAACACGGTTTATGCTAGCTTGTTGAAACTTGACACAATACAGTAGTTCTACGTTCTATCTCTAAGGTTTGTTTCGTCTTGATGTAGCCTTAAGCAGAGACTGGAGAATAACTCATTCAATGAAAGGCGTTGTTAGGCTGCCAAAAAACTACAGTCTCCTGAAATCACAGCATATATTTTTTCTTCCGACCTTCGTGATACTTTCAAGTAATGAGCAGTACACAAATCAAACACGGATGCCCAAGTTTCGTTCTCCTAGGTTGAAGCATTCCTTTGCAGTAACAGTTTGAATTTTTAGGTTTCACTCTGTTTTCTCCTATATTGACAGAAGCAGTTCGAACTCTAAATCAACACGGTTTGTGCTAGCTTCTTGAAACTTGACACAATACAGTAGTTCTACGTTCTATCTCTAAGGTTTGTTTCCTCTTGATGTAGCCTTAAGCAAAGACTGGCGAATAACTCATTCAATGAAATGCGTTGCTGGGTTGCCAAAAAACTACAGTCTCCTGTAATCTCAACATATATTTTTTCTTCCGACCTTCATGATACTTTCAAGTAATGAGCTGTACACCAATCAAACTTGGATGCCCTAGTTTCGTTCTCCTAGGTTGAAGCATTCGTTTGCAAGAACAATTTGAATTTTTACGTTTCAATCTGTTTTCTCCTATATTGACACATGCAGTTAGAACTCTAAATCAACACGGTTTGTGCTAGCTTCTTGAAACTTGACACAATACAGTAGTTCTACGTTCTATCTCTAAGGTTTGATTCCTCTTGATGTAGCCTTAAGCAGAGACTGGAGAATAACTCATTCAATGAAAGGCGTTGTTAGGCTCCCACAAAACTACAGTCTCCTGAAATCACAACACATATTTTTTGTTCCGACCTTCATGATACTTTCAAGTAATGAGCAGTACACCAATCAAACTTGGATGCCCAAGTTTCGTTCTCCTAGGTTGAAGCATTCGTTTGCAGTAACAGTTTGAATTTTTAGGTTTTACTCTGTTTTCTCCTATATTGACAGATGCAGTCCGAACTCTAAATCAAACACAGTTTGTGCTAGCTTCTTGAAACTTGACACAATACAGTAGTTCTACGTTCTATCTCTAAGTTTTGTTTCCTCTTGATGTAGCCTTAAGCAAAGACTGGCGAATAACTCATTCAATGAAATGCGTTGCTGGGTTGCCAAAAAACTACAGTCTCCTGTAATCTCAACATATATTTTTTCTTCCGACCTTCATGATACTTTCAAGTAATGAGCAGTACACCAATCAAACTTGGATGCCCTAGTTTCGTTCTCCTAGGTTGAAGCATTCGTTTGCAAGAACAATTTGAATTTTTACGTTTCAATCTGTTTTCTCCTATATTGACACATGCAGTTAGAACTCTAAATCAACACGGTTTGTGCTAGCTTCTTGAAACTTGACACAATACAGTAGTTCTACGTTCTATCTCTAAGGTTTGATTCCTCTTGATGTAGCCTTAAGCAGAGACTGGAGAATAACTCATTCAATGAAAGGCGTTGTTAGGCTCCCACAAAACTACAGTCTCCTGAAATCACAACACATATTTTTTGTTCCGATCTTCATGATACTTTCAAGTAATGAGCAGTACACCAATCAAACTTGGATGCCCAAGTTTCGTTCTCCTAGGTTGAAGCATTCGTTTGCAGTAACAGTTTGAATTTTTAGGTTTTACTCTGTTTTCTCCTATATTGACAGATGCAGTCCGAACTCTAAATCAAACACAGTTTGTGCTAGCTTCTTGAAACTTGACACAATACAGTAGTTCTACGTTCTATCTCTAAGTTTTGTTTCCTCTTGATGTAGCCTAATGCAGGGACTGCGAATAACACTTATATGGAAAGGGGTTGCCAAACTTCCAAACACTAGCGTCTCCTGAAATCTCAACATATATTTTTTCATCCAATCTTCATGATACATTCACGTAATATTCAGTACACCAATCCCACTTGGATGCCCAAGTTTAGTTCTCCTTGATTGAAGCATTCGTTTGCAGTAACAGTTTGAATTTTTAGGTTTCACTCTGTTTTCTCCTATATTGACAGATGCAGTTCGAACTCTAAATCAACACGGTTTGTGCTAGCTTCTTGAAACTTGACACAATACAGTAGTTCTGCGTTCTATCTCTAAGGTTTGTTCCCTCTTGATGTAGCCTTAAGCAGAGACTGGAGAATAATTCATTCTATGAAAGGCGTTGTTAGGCTGCCAAAAAACTACAGTGTCCTGAAATCACAACATATATTTTTTCTTCCGACCTTCATGATACTTTCAAGTAATGAGCAGTACACCAATCAAACTTGGATGCCCTAGTTTCGTTCTCCTAGGTTGAAGCATTCGTTTGCAAGAACAATTTGAATTTTTACGTTTCAATCTGTTTTCTCCTATATTGACACATGCAGTTAGAACTCTAAATCAACACGGTTTGTGCTAGCTTCTTGAAACTTGACACAATACAGTAGTTCTACGTTCTATCTCTAAGGTTTGATTCCTCTTGATGTAGCCTTAAGCAGAGACTGGAGAATAACTCATTCAATGAAAGGCGTTGTTAGGCTGCCACAAAACTACAGTCTCCTGAAATCACAACACATATTTTTTCTTCCGACCTTCATGATACTTTCAAGTAATGAGCAGTAGACCAATCAAACTTGGATGCCCTAGTTTCGTTCTTCTAGGTTGAAGCATTCGTTTGCAGTATCAGTTTGAATTTTTAGGTTTCACTCTGTTTTCTCCTATATTGACAGATGCAGTTCTAACTCTAAATCAACACGGTTTGTGCTAGCTTCTTGAAACTTGACACAATACAGTAGTTCTACGTTCTATCTGTACGGTTTGTTTCCTCTTGATGTAGCCTTAAGCAGAAACTGGAGAATAACTCATTCAATGAATGGCGTTGTTAGGCTGCCAAAAAACTACAGTCTCCTGAAATGACAACATATATTTCTTCTTCCGACCTTCATGATACTTTCAAGTAATGAGCAGTACACCAATCAAACTTGGATGCCCAAGTTTCGTTCTCCTAGGTTGAAGCATTCGTTTGCAGTAACAGTTTGAATTTTTAGGTTTCACTCTGTTTTCTCTTATATTGACAGATGTAGTTCGAACTCTAAATCAAACACGGTTTATGCTAGCTTGTTGAAACTTGACACAATACAGTAGTTCTACGTTCTATCTCTAAGGTTTGTTTCGTCTTGATGTAGCCTTAAGCAGAGACTGGAGAATAACTCATTCAATGAAAGGCGTTGTTAGGCTGCCAAAAAACTACAGTCTCCTGAAATCACAGCATATATTTTTTCTTCCGACCTTCGTGATACTTTCAAGTAATGAGCAGTACACAAATCAAACACGGATGCCCAAGTTTCGTTCTCCTAGGTTGAAGCATTCGTTTGCAGTAACAGTTTGAATTTTTAGGTTTCACTCTGTTTTCTCCTATATTGACAGATGCAGTTCGAACTCTAAATCAAACACAGTTTGTGCTAGCTTCTTGAAACTTGACACAATACAGTAGTTCTACGTTCTATCTCTAAGTTTTGTTTCCTCTTGATGTAGCCTAATGCAGGGACTGCGAATAACACTTATATGGAAAGGGGTTGCCAAACTTCCAAACACTAGCGTCTCCTGAAATCTCAACATATATTTTTTCATCCAATCTTCATGATACATTCACGTAATGATCAGTACACCAATCCCACTTGGATGCCCAAGTTTAGTTCTCCTAGATTGAAGCATTCGTTTGCAGTAACAGTTTGAATTTTTAGGTTTCTCTCTGTTTTCTCCTATATTGACAGATGCAGTTCGAACTCTAAATCAACACGGTTTGTGCTAGCTTCTTGAAACTTGACACAATACAGTAGTTCTGCGTTCTATCTCTAAGGTTTGTTTCGTCTTGATGTAGCCTTAAGCAGAGACTGGAGAATAACTCATTCAATGAAAGGCGTTGTTAGGCTGCCAAAAAACTACAGTCTCCTGAAATCACAGCATATATTTTTTCTTCCGACCTTCGTGATACTTTCAAGTAATGAGCAGTACACAAATCAAACACGGATGCCCAAGTTTCGTTCTCCTAGGTTGAAGCATTCGTTTGCAGTAACAGTTTGAATTTTTAGGTTTCACTCTGTTTTCTCCTATATTGACAGATGCAGTTCGAACTCTAAATCAAACACAGTTTGTGCTAGCTTCTTGAAACTTGACACAATACAGTAGTTCTACGTTCTATCTCTAAGTTTTGTTTCCTCTTGATGTAGCCTAATGCAGGGACTGCGAATAACACTTATATGGAAAGGGGTTGCCAAACTTCCAAACACTAGAGTCTCCTGAAATCTCAACATATATTTTTTCATCCAATCTTCATGATACATTCACGTAATGATCAGTACACCAATCCCACTTGGATGCCCAAGTTTAGTTCTCCTTGATTGAAGCATTCGTTTACAGGAGCAGTTTGAATTTTTAGGTTTCACTCTGTTTTCTCCTATATTGACAGATGCAGTTCGAACTCTAAATCAACACGGTTTGTGCTAGCTTCTTGAAACTTGACACAATACAGTAGTTCTACGTTCTATCTCTAAGGTTTGTTTCCTCTTGATGTAGCCTTAAGCAAAGACTGGCGAATAACTCATTCAATGAAATGCGTTGCTGGGTTGCCAAAAAACTACAGTCTCCTGTAATCTCAACATATATTTTTTCTTCCGACCTTCATGATACTTTCAAGTAATGAGCAGTACACCAATCAAACTTGGATGCCCTAGTTTCGTTCTCCTAGGTTGAAGCATTCGTTTGCAAGAACAATTTGAATTTTTACGTTTCAATCTGTTTTCTCCTATATTGACACATGCAGTTAGAACTCTAAATCAACACGGTTTGTGCTAGCTTCTTGAAACTTGACACAATACAGTAGTTCTACGTTCTATCTCTAAGGTTTGATTCCTCTTGGTGTAGCCTTAAGCAGAGACTGGAGAATAACTCATTCAATGAAAGGCGTTGTTAGGCTCCCACAAAACTACAGTCTCCTGAAATCACAACACATATTTTTTGTTCCGACCTTCATGATACTTTCAAGTAATGAGCAGTACACCAATCAAACTTGGATGCCCAAGTTTCGTTCTCCTAGGTTGAAGCATTCGTTTGCAGTAACAGTTTGAATTTTTAGGTTTTACTCTGTTTTCTCCTATATTGACAGATGCAGTCCGAACTCTAAATCAAACACAGTTTGTGCTAGCTTCTTGAAACTTGACACAATACAGTAGTTCTACGTTCTATCTCTAAGTTTTGTTTCCTCTTGATGTAGCCTAATGCAGGGACTGCGAATAACACTTATATGGAAAGGGGTTGCCAAACTTCCAAACACTAGCGTCTCCTGAAATCTCAACATATATTTTTTCATCCAATCTTCATGATACATTCACGTAATATTCAGTACACCAATCCCACTTGGATGCCCAAGTTTAGTTCTCCTTGATTGAAGCATTCGTTTGCAGTAACAGTTTGAATTTTTAGGTTTCACTCTGTTTTCTCCTATATTGACAGATGCAGTTCGAACTCTAAATCAACACGGTTTGTGCTAGCTTCTTGAAACTTGACACAATACAGTAGTTCTGCGTTCTATCTCTAAGGTTTGTTTCCTCTTGATGTAGCCTTAAGCAGAGACTGGAGAATAATTCATTCTATGAAAGGCTGCCAAAAAACTACAGTGTCCTGAAATCACAACATATATTTTTTCTTCCGACCTTCATGATACTTTCAAGTAATGAGCAGTACACCAATCAAACTTGGATGCCCTAGTTTCGTTCTCCTAATTGAAGCATTCGTTTGCAAGAACAATTTGAATTTTTACGTTTCAATCTGTTTTCTCCTATATTGACACATGCAGTTAGAACTCTAAATCAACACGGTTTGTGCTAGCTTCTTGAAACTTGACACAATACAGTAGTTCTACGTTCTATCTCTAAGGTTTGATTCCTCTTGATGTAGCCTTAAGCAGAGACTGGAGAATAACTCATTCAATGAAAGGCGTTGTTAGGCTGCCACAAAACTACAGTCTCCTGAAATCACAACACATATTTTTTCTTCCGACCTTCATGATACTTTCAAGTAATGAGCAGTAGACCAATTAAACTTGGATGCCCAAGTTTCGTTCTCCTAGGTTGAAGCATTCGTTTGCAGTAACAGTTTGAATTTTTAGGTTTCACTCTGTTTTCTCCTATATTGACAGATGCAGTTCTAACTCTAAATCAACACGGTTTGTGCTAGCTTCTTGAAACTTGACACAATACAGTAGTTCTACGTTCTATCTCTAAGGTTTGATTCCTCTTGATGTAGCCTTAAGCAGAGACTGGAGAATAACTCATTCAATGAAACGCGTTGTTAGGCTCCCACAAAACTACAGTCTCCTGAAATCACAACACATATTTTTTGTTCCGACCTTCATGATACTTTCAAGTAATGAGCAGTACACCAATCAAACTTGGATGCCCAAGTTTCGTTCTCCTAGGTTGAAGCATTCGTTTGCAGTAACAGTTTGAATTTTTAGGTTTTACTCTGTTTTCTCCTATATTGACAGATGCAGTCCGAACTCTAAATCAAACACAGTTTGTGCTAGCTTCTTGAAACTTGACACAATACAGTAGTTCTACGTTCTATCTCTAAGTTTTGTTTCCTCTTGATGTAGCCTAATGCAGGGACTGCGAATAACACTTATATGGAAAGGGGTTGCCAAACTTCCAAACACTAGCGTCTCCTGAAATCTCAACATATATTTTTTCATCCAATCTTCATGATACATTCACGTAATGATCAGTACACCAATCCCACTTGGATGCCCAAGTTTAGTTCTCCTAGATTGAAGCATTCGTTTGCAGTAACAGTTTGAATTTTTAGGTTTCACTCTGTTTTCTCCTATATTGACAGATGCAGTTCGAACTCTAAATCAACACGGTTTGTGGTAGCTTCTTGAAACTTGACACAATACAGTAGTTCTGCGTTCTATCTCTAAGGTTTGTTTCCTCTTGATGTAGCCTTAAGCAGAGACTGGAGAATAACTCATTCAATGAAAGGCGTTGTTAGGCTGCCAAAAAACTACAGTGTCCTGAAATCACAACATATATTTTTTCTTCCGACCTTCATGATACTTTCAAGTAATGAGCAGTACACCAATCAAACTTGGATGCCCTAGTTTCGTTCTCCTAGGTTGAAGCATTCGTTTGCAAGAACAATTTGAATTTTTACGTTTCAATCTGTTTTCTCCTATATTGACACATGCAGTTAGAACTCTAAATCAACACGGTTTGTGCTAGCTTCTTGAAACTTGACACAATACAGTAGTTCTACGTTCTATCTCTAAGGTTTGATTCCTCTTGATGTAGCCTTAAGCAGAGACTGGAGAATAACTCATTCAATGAAAGGCGTTGTTAGGCTGCCACAAAACTACAGTCTCCTGAAATCACAACACATATTTTTTCTTCCGACCTTCATGATACTTTCAAGTAATGAGCAGTACACCAATCAAACTTGGATGCCCTAGTTTCGTTCTTCTAGGTTGAAGCATTCGTTTGCAGTAACAGTTTGAATTTTTAGGTTTCACTCTGTTTTCTCCTATATTGACAGATGCAGTTCTAACTCTAAATCAACACGGTTTGTGCTAGCTTCTTGAAACTTGACACAATACAGTAGTTCTACGTTCTATCTGTACGGTTTGTTTCCTCTTGATGCAGCCTTAAGCAGAAACTTTAGAATAACTCATTCAATGAATGGCGTTGTTAGGCTGCCAAAAAACTACAGTCTCCTGAAATGACAACATATATTTCTTCTTCCGACCTTCATGATACTTTCAAGTAATGAGCAGTACACCAATCAAACTTGGATGCCCAAGTTTCGTTCTCCTAGGTTGAAGCATTCGTTTGCAGTAACAGTTTGAATTTTTAGGTTTCACTCTGTTTTCTCTTATATTGACAGATGTATTTCGAACTCTAAATCAAACACGGTTTATGCTAGCTTGTTGAAACTTGACACAATACAGTAGTTCTACGTTCTATCTCTAAGGTTTGTTTCGTCTTGATGTAGCCTTAAGCAGAGACTGGAGAATAACTCATTCAATGAAAGGCGTTGTTAGGCTGCCAAAAAATTACAGTCTCCTGAAATCACAGCATATATTTTTTCTTCCGACCTTCGTGATACTTTCAAGTAATGAGCAGTACACAAATCAAACACGGATGCCCAAGTTTCGTTCCCCTAGGTTGAAGCATTCGTTTTCAGTAACAGTTTGAATTTTTAGGTTTCACTCTGTTTTCTCCTATATTGACAGATGCAGTTCGAACTCTAAATCAAACACAGTTTGTGCTAGCTTCTTGAAACTTGACACAATACAGTAGTTCTACGTTCTGTCTCTAAGTTTTGTTTCCTCTTGATGTAGCCTAATGCAGGGACTGCGAATAACACTTATATGGAAAGGGGTTGCCAAACTTCCAAACACTAGAGTCTCCTGAAATCTCAACATATATTTTTTCATCCAATCTTCATGATACATTCACGTAATGATCAGTACACCAATCCCACTTGGATGCCCAAGTTTAGTTCTTTTTGATTGAAGCATTCGTTTACAGGAACAGTTTGAATTTTTAGGTTTCACTATGTTTTCTCCTATATTGACAGATGCAGTTCGAACTCTAAATCAACACGGTTTGTGCTAGCTTCTTGAAACTTGACACAATACAGTAGTTCTACGTTCTATCTGTACGGTTTGTTTCCTCTTGATGTAGCCTTAAGCAGAAACTGGAGAATAACTCATTCAATGAATGGCATTGTTAGGCTGCCAAAAAACTACAGTCTCAGGAAATCACAGCATATATTTTTTCTTCCGACCTTCGTGATACTTTCAAGTAATGAGCAGTACACAAATCAAACTTGGATGCCCAAGTTTCGTTCTCCTAGGTTGAAGCATTCGTTTGCAAGAACAATTTGAATATTTATGTTTCAATCTGTTTTCTCCTATATTGACTCATGCAGTTAGAACTCTAAATCAACACGGTTTGTGCTAGCTTCTTGAAACTTGACACAATACAGTAGTTCTACGTTCTATCTCTAAGGTTTGATTCCTCTTGATGTAGCCTTAAGCAGAGACTGGAGAATAACTCATTCAATGAAACGCGTTGTTAGGCTCCCACAAAACTACAGTTTCCTGAAATCACAACACATATTTTTTGTTCCGACCTTCATGATACTTTCAAGTAATGAGCAGTACACCAATCAAACTTGGATGCCCAAGTTTCGTTCTCCTAGGTTGAAGCATTCGTTTGCAGTAACAGTTTGAATTTTTAGGTTTTACTCTGTTTTCTCCTATATTGACAGATGCAGTCCGAACTCTAAATCAAACACAGTTTGTGCTAGCTTCTTGAAACTTGACACAATACAGTAGTTCTACGTTCTATCTCTAAGTTTTGTTTCCTCTTGATGTAGCCTAATGCAGGGACTGCGAATAACACTTATATGGAAAGGGGTTGCCAAACTTCCAAACACTAGCGTCTCCTGAAATCTCAACATATATTTTTTCATCCAATCTTCATGATACATTCACGTAATGATCAGTACACCAATCCCACTTGGATGCCCAAGTTTAGTTCTCCTAGATTGAAGCATTCGTTTGCAGTAACAGTTTGAATTTTTAGGTTTCACTCTGTTTTCTCCTATATTGACAGATGCAGTTCGAACTCTAAATCAACACGGTTTGTGCTAGCTTCTTGAAACTTGACACAATACAGTAGTTCTGCGTTCTATCTCTAAGGTTTGTTTCCTCTTGATGTAGCCTTAAGCAGAGACTGGAGAATAACTCATTCAATGAAAGGCGTTGTTAGGCTGCCAAAAAACTACAGTGTCCTGAAATCACAACATATATTTTTTCTTCCGACCTTCATGATACTTTCAAGTAATGAGCAGTACACCAATCAAACTTGGATGCCCTAGTTTCGTTCTCCTAGGTTGAAGCATTCGTTTGCAAGAACAATTTGAATTTTTAGGTTTCAATCTGTTTTCTCCTATATTGACACATGCAGTTAGAACTCTAAATCAACACGGTTTGTGCTAGCTTCTTGAAACTTGACACAATACAGTAGTTCTACGTTCTATCTCTAAGGTTTGATTCCTCTTGATGTAGCCTTAAGCAGAGACTGGAGAATAACTCCTTCAATGAAAGGCGTTGTTAGGCTGCCACAAAACTACAGTCTCCTGAAATCACAACACATATTTTTTGTTCCGACCTTCATGATACTTTCAAGTAATGAGCAGTACACCAATCAAACTTGGATGCCCAAGTTTCGTTCTCCTAGGTTGAAGCATTCGTTTGCAGTAACAGTTTGAATTTTTAGGTTTCACTCTGTTTTCTCCTATATTGACAGATGCAGTTCTAACTCTAAATCAACACGGTTTGTGCTAGCTTCTTGAAACTTGACACAATACAGTAGTTCTACGTTCTATCTGTACGGTTTGTTTCCTCTTGATGTAGCCTTAAGCAGAAACTGGAGAATAACTCATTCAATGAATGGCGTTGTTAGGCTGCCAAAAAACTACAGTCTCAGGAAATCACAGCATATATTTTTTCTTCCGACCTTCGTGATACTTTCAAGTAATGAGCAGTACACAAATCAAACTTGGATGCCCAAGTTTCGTTCTCCTAGGTTGAAGCATTCGTTTGCAAGAACAATTTGAATTTTTACGTTTCAATTTGTTTTCTCCTATATTGACTCATGCAGTTAGAACTCTAAATCAACACGGTTTGTGCTAGCTTCTTGAAACTTGACACAATACAGTAGTTCTGCGTTCTATCTCTAAGGTTTGTTTCGTCTTGATGTAGCCTTAAGCAGAGACTGGAGAATAACTCATTCAATGAAAGGCGTTGTTAGGCTGCCAAAAAACTACAGTCTCCTGAAATCACAGCATATATTTTTTCTTCCGACCTTCGTGATACTTTCAATTAATGAGCAGTACACAAATCAAACACGGATGCCCAAGTTTCGTTCTCCTAGGTTGAAGCATTCGTTTGCAGTAACAGTTTGAATTTTTAGGTTTCACTCTGTTTTCTCCTATATTGACAGATGCAGTTCGAACTCTAAATCAAACACAGTTTGTGCTAGCTTCTTGAAACTTGACACAATACAGTAGTTCTACGTTCTATCTCTAAGTTTTGTTTCCTCTTGATGTAGCCTAATGCAGGGACTGCGAATAACACTTATATGGAAAGGGGTTGCCAAACTTCCAAACACTAGAGTCTCCTGAAATCTCAACATATATTTTTTCATCCAATCTTCATGATACATTCACGTAATGATCAGTACACCAATCCCACTTGGATGCCCAAGTTTAGTTCTCCTTGATTGAAGCATTCGTTTACAGGAACAGTTTGAATTTTTAGGTTTCACTCTGTTTTCTCCTATATTGACAGATGCAGTTCGAACTCTAATTCAACACGGTTTGTGCTAGCTTCTTGAAACTTGACACAATACAGTAGTTCTACGTTCTATCTCTAAGGTTTGTTTCCTCTTGATGTAGCCTTAAGCAAAGACTGGCGAATAACTCATTCAATGAAATGCGTTGCTGGGTTGCCAAAAAACTACAGTCTCCTGTAATCTCAACATATATTTTTTCTTCCGACCTTCATGATACTTTCAAGTAATGAGCAGTACACCAATCAAACTTGGATGCCCTAGTTTCGTTCTCCTAGGTTGAAGCATTCGTTTGCAAGAACAATTTGAATTTTTACGTTTCAATCTGTTTTCTCCTATATTGACACATGCAGTTAGAACTCTAAATCAACACGGTTTGTGCTAGCTTCTTGAAACTTGACACAATACAGTAGTTCTACGTTCTATCTCTAAGGTTTGATTCCTCTTGATGTAGCCTTAAGCAGAGACTGGAGAATAACTCATTCAATGAAAGGCGTTGTTAGGCTCCCACAAAACTACAGTCTCCTGAAATCACAACACATATTTTTTGTTCCGACCTTCATGATACTTTCAAGTAATGAGCAGTACACCAATCAAACTTGGATGCCCAAGTTTCGTTCTCCTAGGTTGAAGCATTCGTTTGCAGTAACAGTTTGAATTTTTAGGTTTTACTCTGTTTTCTCCTATATTGACAGATGCAGTCCGAACTCTAAATCAAACACAGTTTGTGCTAGCTTCTTGAAACTTGACACAATACAGTGTTCTACGTTCTATCTCTAAGTTTTGTTTCCTCTTGATGTAGCCTAATGCAGGGACTGCGAATAACACTTATATGGAAAGGGGTTGCCAAACTTCCAAACACTAGCGTCTCCTGAAATCTCAACATATATTTTTTCATCCAATCTTCATGATACATTCACGTAATATTCAGTACACCAATCCCACTTGGATGCCCAAGTTTAGTTCTCCTTGATTGAAGCATTCGTTTGCAGTAACAGTTTGAATTTTTAGGTTTCACTCTGTTTTCTCCTATATTGACAGATGCAGTTCGAACTCTAAATCAACACGGTTTGTGCTAGCTTCTTGAAACTTGACACAATACAGTAGTTCTGCGTTCTATCTCTAAGGTTTGTTTCCTCTTGATGTAGCCTTAAGCAGAGACTGGAGAATAATTCATTCTATGAAAGGCTGCCAAAAAACTACAGTGTCCTGAAATCACAACATATATTTTTTCTTCCGACCTTCATGATACTTTCAAGTAATGAGCAGTACACCAATCAAACTTGGATGCCCTAGTTTCGTTCTCCTAATTGAAGCATTCGTTTGCAAGAACAATTTGAATTTTTACGTTTCAATCTGTTTTCTCCTATATTGACACATGCAGTTAGAACTCTAAATCAACACGGTTTGTGCTAGATTCTTGAAACTTGACACAATACAGTAGTTCTACGTTCTATCTCTAAGGTTTGATTCCTCTTGATATAGCCTTAAGCAGAGACTGGAGAATAACTCATTCAATGAAAGGCGTTGTTAGGCTGCCACAAAACTACAGTCTCCTGAAATCACAACACATATTTTTTCTTCCGACCTTCGTGATACTTTCATGTAATGAGCAGTACACAAATCAAACACGGATGCCCAAGTTTCGTTCTCCTAGGTTGAAGCATTCGTTTGCAGTAACAGTTTGAATTTTTAGGTTTCACTCTGTTTTCTCCTATATTGACAGATGCAGTTCGAACTCTAAATCAAACACAGTTTGTGCTAGCTTCTTGAAACTTGACACAATACAGTAGTTCTACGTTCTATCTCTAAGTTTTGGTTCCTCTTGATGTAGCCTAATGCAGGGACTGCGAATAACACTTATATGGAAAGGGGTTGCCAAACTTCCAAACACTAGAGTCTCCTGAAATCTCAACATATATTTTTTCATCCAATGTTCATGATACATTCACGTAATGATCAGTACACCAATCCCACTTGGATGCCCAAGTTTAGTTCTCCTTGATTGAAGCATTCGTTTACAGGAACAGTTTGAATTTTTAGGTTTCACTCTGTTTTCTCCTATATTGACAGATGCAGTTCGAACTCTAAATCAACACGGTTTGTGCTAGCTTCTTGAAACTTGACACAATACAGTAGTTCTACGTTCTATCTGTACGGTTTGTTTCCTCTTGATGTAGCCTTAAGCAGAAACTGGAGAATAACTCATTCAATGAATGGCGTTGTTAGGCTGCCAAAAAACTACAGTCTCCTGAAATGACAACATATATTTCTTCTTCCGACCTTCATGATACTTTCAAGTAATGAGCAGTACACCAATCAAACTTGGATGCCCAAGTTTCGTTCTCCTAGGTTGAAGCATTCGTTTGCAGTAACAGTTTGAATTTTTAGGTATCACTCTGTTTTCTCTTATATTGACAGATGTAGTTCGAACTCTAAATCAAACACGGTTTATGCTAGCTTGTTGAAACTTGACACAATACAGTAGTTCTACGTTCTATCTCTAAGGTTTGTTTCGTCTTGATGTAGCCTTAAGCAGAGACTGGAGAATAACTCATTCAATGAAAGGCGTTGTTAGGATGCCAAAAAACTACAGTCTCCTGAAATCACAGCATATATTTTTTCTTCCGACCTTCGTGATACTTTCAAGTAATGAGCAGTACACAAATCAAACACGGATGCCCAAGTTTCGTTCTCCTAGGTTGAAGCATTCGTTTGCAGTAACAGTTTGAATTTTTAGGTTTCACTCTGTTTTCTCCTATATTGACAGATGCAGTTCGAACTCTAAATCAAACAGAGTTTGTGCTAGCTTCTTGAAACTTGACACAATACAGTAGTTCTACGTTCTATCTCTACGTTTTGTTTCCTCTTGATGTAGCCTAATGCAGGGACTGCGAATAACACTTATATCGAAAGGGGTTGCCAAACTTCCAAACACTAGAGTCTCCTGAAATCTCAACATATATTTTTTCATCCAATCTTCATGATACATTCACGTAATGATCAGTACACCAATCCCACTTGGATGCCCAAGTTTAGTTCTCCTTGATTGAAGCATTCGTTTACAGGAACAGTTTGAATTTTTAGGTTTCACTCTGTTTTCTCCTATATTGACAGATGCAGTTCGAACTCTAAATCAACACGGTTTGTGCTAGCTTCTTGAAACTTGACACAATACAGTAGTTCTACGTTCTATCTCTAAGGTTTGTTTCCTCTTGATGTAGCCTTAAGCAGAGACTGGAGAATAACTCATTCAATGAAAGGCGTTGTTAGGCTGCCACAAAACTACAGTCTCCTGAAATCACAACACATATTTTTTCTTCTGACCTTCATGATACTTTCAAGTAATGAGCAGTAGAATAATCAAACTTGGATGCCCTAGTTTCGTTCTTCTAGGTTGAAGCATTCGTTTGCACTAACAGTTTGAATTTTTAGGTTTCACTCTGTTTTCTCCTATATTGACAGATGCAGTTCTAACTCTAAATCAACACGGTTTGTGGTAGCTTCTTGAAATTTGACACAATACAGTAGTTCTACGTTCTATCTGTACGGTTTGTTTCCTCTTGATGTAGCCTTAAGCAGAAACTGGAGAATAACTCATACAATGAATGGCGTTGTTAGGCTGCCAAAAAACTACAGTCTCCTGAAATCACAGCATATATTTTTTCTTCCGACCTTCGTTATACTTTCAAGTAATGAGCAGTACACAAATCAAACACGGATGCCCTAGTTTCGTTCTCCTAGGTTGAAGCATTCGTTTGCAAGAACAATTTGAATTTTTACGTTTCAATCTGTTTTCTCCTATATTGACACATGCAGTTAGAACTCTAAATCAACACGGTTTGTGCTAGCTTCTTGAAACTTGACTCAATACAGTAGTTCTACGTTCTATCTCTAAGGTTTGATTCCTCTTGGTGTAGCCTTAAGCAGAGACTGGAGAATAACTCATTCAATGAAAGGCGTTGTTAGGCTCCCACAAAACTACAGTCTCCTGAAATCACAACACATATTTTTTGTTCCGACCTTCATGAAACTTTCAAGTAATGAGCAGTACACCAATCAAACTTGGATGCCCAAGTTTCGTTCTCCTAGGTTGAAGCATTCGTTTGCAGTAACAGTTTGAATTTTTAGGTTTTACTCTGTTTTCTCCTATATTGACAGATGCAGTCCGAACTCTAAATCAAACACAGTTTGTGCTAGCTTCTTGAAACTTGACACAATGCAGTAGTTCTACGTTCTATCTCTAAGTTTTGTTTCCTCTTGATGTAGCCTAATGCAGGGACTGCGAATAACACTTATATGGAAAGGGGTTGCCAAACTTCCAAACACTAGCGTCTCCTGAAATCTCAACATATATTTTTTCATCCAATCTTCATGATACATTCACGTAATGATCAGTACACCAATCCCACTTGGATGCCCAAGTTTAGTTCTCCTAGATTGAAGCATTCGTTTGCAGTAACAGTTTGAATTTTTAGGTTTCACTCTGTTTTCTCCTATATTGACAGATGCAGTTCGAACTCTAAATCAACACGGTTTGTGCTAGCTTCTTGAAACTTGACACAATACAGTAGTTCTGCGTTCTATCTCTAAGGTTTGTTTCCTCTTGATGTAGCCTTAAGCAGAGACTGGAGAATAACTCATTCAATGAAAGGCGTTGTTAGGCTGCCAAAAAACTACAGTGTCCTGAAATCACAACATATATTTTTTCTTCCGACCTTCATGATACTTTCAAGTAATGAGCAGTACTCCAAACAAACTTGGATGCCCTAGTTTCGTTCTCCTAGGTTGAAGCATTCGTTTGCAAGAACAATTTGAATTTTTACGTTTCAATCTGTTTTCTCCTATATTGACACATGCAGTTAGAACTCTAAATCAACACGGTTTGTGCTAGCTTCTTGAAACTTGACACAATACAGTAGTTCTACGTTCTATCTCTAAGGTTTGATTCCTCTTGATGTAGCCTTAAGCAGAGACTGGAGAATAACTCATTCAATGAAAGGCGTTGTTAGGCTGCCACAAAACTACAGTCTCCTGAAATCACAACACATATTTTTTCTTCCGACCTTCATGATACTTTCAAGTAATGAGCAGTAGACCAATCAAACTTGGATGCAATAGTTTCGTTCTTCTAGGTTGAAGCATTCGTTTGCACTAACAGTTTGAATTTTTAGGATTCACTCTGTTTTCTCCTATATTGACAGATGCAGTTCTAACTCTAAATCAACACGGTTTGTGCTAGCTTCTTGAAACTTGACACAATACAGTAGTTCTACGTTCTATCTGTACGGTTTGTTTCCTCTTGATGTAGCCTTAAGCAGAAACTGGAGAATAACTCATTCAATGAATGGCGTTGTTAGGCTGCCAAAAAACTACAGTCTCCTGAAATGACAACATATATTTCTTCTTCCGACCTTCATGATACTTTCAAGTAATGAGCAGTACACCAATCAAACTTGGATGCCCAAGTTTCGTTCTCCTAGGTTGAAGCATTCGTTTGCAGTAACAGTTTGAATTTTTAGGTATCACTCTGTTTTCTCTTATATTGACAGATGTAGTTCGAACTCTAAATCAAACACGGTTTATGCTAGCTTGTTGAAACTTGACACAATACAGTAGTTCTACGTTCTATCTCTAAGGTTTGTTTCGTCTTGATGTAGCCTTAAGCAGAGACTGGAGAATAACTCATTCAATGAAAGGCGTTGTTAGGCTGCCAAAAAACTACAGTCTCCTGAAATCACAGCATATATTTTTTCTTCCGACCTTCGTGATACTTTCAAGTAATGAGCAGTACACAAATCAAATACGGATGCCCAAGTTTCGTTCTCCTAGGTTGAAGCATTCGTTTGCAGTAACAGTTTGAATTTTTAGGTTTCACTCTGTTTTCTCCTATATTGACAGATGCAGTTCGAACTCTAAATCAAACACAGTTTGTGCTAGCTTCTTGAAACTTGACACAATACAGTAGTTCTACGTTCTATCTCTAAGTTTTGTTTCCTCTTGATGTAGCCTAATGCAGGGACTGCGAATAACACTTATATGGAAAGGGGTTGCCAAACTTCCAAACACTAGAGTCTCCTGAAATCTCAACATATATTTTTTCATCCAATCTTCATGATACATTCACGTAATGATCAGTACACCAATCCCACTTGGATGCCCAAGTTTAGTTCTCCTTGATTGAAGCATTCGTTTACAGGAACAGTTTGAATTTTTAGGTTTCACTCTGTTTTCTCCTATATTGACAGATGCAGTTCGAACTCTAAATCAACACGGTTTGTGCTAGCTTCTTGAAACTTGACACAATACAGTAGTTCTACGTTCTATCTCTAAGGTTTGTTTCCTCTTGATGTAGCCTTAAGCAGAGACTGGAGAATAACTCATTCAATGAAAGGCGTTGTTAGGCTGCCACAAAACTACAGTCTCCTGAAATCACAACACATATTTTTTCTTCCGACCTTCATGATACTTTCAAGTAATGAGCAGTAGACCAATCAAACTTGGATGCCCTAGTTTCGTTCTTCTAGGTTGAAGCATTCGTTTGCACTAACAGTTTGAATTTTTAGGTTTCACTCTGTTTTCTCCTATATTGACAGATGCAGTTCTAACTCTAAATCAACACGGTTTGTGCTAGCTTCTTGAAATTTGACACAATACAGTAGTTCTACGTTCTATCTGTACGGTTTGTTTCCTCTTGATGTAGCCTTAAGCAGAAACTGGAGAATAACTCATTCAATGAATGGCGTTGTTAGGCTGCCAAAAAACTACAGTCTCCTGAAATCACGGCATATATTTTTTCTTCCGACCTTCGTGATACTTTCAAGTAATGAGCAGTACACAAATCAAACACGGATGCCCTAGTTTCGTTCTCCTAGGTTGAAGCATTCGTTTGCAAGAACAATTTGAATTTTTACGTTTCAATCTGTTTTCTCCTATATTGACACATGCAGTTAGAACTCTAAATCAACACGGTTTGTGCTAGCTTCTTGAAACTTGACACAATACAGTAGTTCTACGTTCTATCTCTAAGGTTTGATTCCTCTTGGTGTAGCCTTAAGCAGAGACTGGAGAATAACTCATTCAATGAAAGGCGTTGTTAGGCTCCCACAAAACTACAGTCTCCTGAAATCACAACACATATTTTTTTTTCCGACCTTCATGATACTTTCAAGTAATGAGCAGTACACCAATCAAACTTGGATGCCCAAGTTTCGTTCTCCTAGGTTGAAGCATTCGTTTGCAGTAACAGTTTGAATTTTTAGGTTTTACTCTGTTTTCTCCTATATTGACAGATGCAGTCCGAACTCTAAATCAAACACAGTTTGTGCTAGCTTCTTGAAACTTGACACAATGCAGTAGTTCTACGTTCTATCTCTAAGTTTTGTTTCCTCTTGATGTAGCCTAATGCAGGGACTGCGAATAACACTTATATTGAAAGGGGTTGCCAAACTTCCAAACACTAGCGTCTCCTGAAATCTCAACATATATTTTTTCATCCAATCTTCATGATACATTCACGTAATGATCAGTACACCAATCCCACTTGGATGCCCAAGTTTAGTTCTCCTAGATTGAAGCATTCGTTTGCAGTAACAGTTTGAATTTTTAGGTTTCACTCTGTTTTCTCCTATATTGACAGATGCAGTTCGAACTCTAAATCAACACGGTTTGTGCTAGCTTCTTGAAACTTGACAAAATACAGTAGTTCTGCGTTCTATCTCTAAGGTTTGTTTCCTCTTGATGTAGCCTTAAGCAGAGACTGGAGAATAACTCATTCAATGAAAGGCGTTGTTAGGCTGCCCAAAAAACTACAGTCTCCTGAAATCACAGCATATATTTTTTCTTCCGACCTTCGTGATACTTTCAAGTAATGAGCAGTACACAAATCAAACAGGGATGCCCAAGTTTCGTTCTCCTAGGTTGAAGCATTCGTTTGCAGTAACAGTTTGAATTTTTAGGTTTCACTCTGTTTTCTCCTATATTGACAGATGCAGTTCGAACTCTAAATCAACACGGTTTGTGCTAGCTTCTTGAAACTTGACACAATACAGTAGTTCTGCGTTCTATCTCTAAGGTTTGTTTCCTCTTGATGTAGCCTTAAGCAGAGACTGGAGAATAACTCATTCAATGAAAGGCGTTGTTAGGCTGCCAAAAAACTACAGTGTCCTGAAATCACAACATATATTTTTTCTTCCGACCTTCATGATACTTTCAAGTAATGAGCAGTACTCCAATCAAACTTGGATGCCCTAGTTTCGTTCTCCTAGGTTGAAGCATTCGTTTGCAAGAACAATTTGAATTTTTACGTTTCAATCTGTTTTCTCCTATATTGACACATGCAGTTAGAACTCTAAATCAACACGGTTTGTGCTAGCTTCTTGAAACTTGACACAATACAGTAGTTCTACATTCCATCTCTAAGGTTTGATTCCTCTTGATGTAGCCTTAAGCAGAGACTGGAGAATAACTCATTCAATGAAAGGCGTTGTTAGGCTGCCACAAAACTACAGTCTCCTGAAATCACAACACATATTTTTTCTTCCGACCTTCATGATACTTTCAAGTAATGAGCAGTAGACCAATCAAACTTGGATGCCCTAGTTTCGTTCTTCTAGGTTGAAGCATTCGTTTGCAGTAACAGTTTGAATTTTTAGGTTTCACTCTGTTTTCTCCTATATTGACAGATGCAGTTCTAACTCTAAATCAACACGGTTTGTGCTAGCTTCTTGAAACTTGACACAATACAGTAGTTCTACGTTCTATCTGTACGGTTTGTTTCCTCTTGATGTAGCCTTAAGCAGAAACTGGAGAATAACTCATTCAATGAATGGCGTTGTTAGGCTGCCCAAAAACTACAGTCTCCTGAAATGACAACATATATTTCTTCTTCCGACCTTCATGATACTTTCAAGTAATGAGCAGTACACCAATCAAACTTGGATGCCCAAGTTTCGTTCTCCTAGGTTGAAGCATTCGTTTGCAGTAACAGTTTGAATTTTTAGGTATCACTCTGTTTTCTCTTATATTGACAGATGTAGTTCGAACTCTAAATCAAACACGGTTTATGCTAGCTTGTTGAAACTTGACACAATACAGTAGTTCTACGTTCTATCTCTAAGGTTTGTTTCGTCTTGATGTAGCCTTAAGCAGAGACTGGAGAATAACTCATTCAATGAAAGGCGTTGTTAGGCTGCCAAAAAACTACAGTCTCCTGAAATCACAGCATATATTTTTTCTTCCGACCTTCGTGATACTTTCAAGTAATGAGCAGTACACAAATCAAATACGGATGCCCAAGTTTCGTTCTCCTAGGTTGAAGCATTCGTTTGCAGTAACAGTTTGAATTTTTAGGTTTCACTCTGTTTTCTCCTATATTGACAGATGGAGTTCGAACTCTAAATCAAACACAGTTTGTGCTAGCTTCTTGAAACTTGACACAATACAGTAGTTCTACGTTCTATCTCTAAGTTTTGTTTCCTCTTGATGTAGCCTAATGCAGGGACTGCGAATAACACTTATATGGAAAGGGGTTGCCAAACTTCCAAACACTAGAGTCTCCTGAAATCTCAACATATATTTTTTCATCCAATCTTCATGATACATTCACGTAATGATCAGTACACCAATCCCACTTGGATGCCCAAGTTTAGTTCTCCTTGATTGAAGCATTCGTTTACAGGAACAGTTTGAATTTTTAGGTTTCACTCTGTTTTCTCCTATATTGACAGATGCAGTTCGAACTCTAAATCAACACGGTTTGTGCTAGCTTCTTGAAACTTGACACAATACAGTAGTTCTACGTTCTATCTCTAAGGTTTGTTTCCTCTTGATGTAGCCTTAAGCAGAGACTGGAGAATAACTCATTCAATGAAAGGCGTTGTTAGGCTGCCACAAAACTACAGTCTCCTGAAATCACAACACATATTTTTTCTTCCGACCTTCATGATACTTTCAAGTAATGAGCAGTAGACCAATCAAACTTGGATGCCCTAGTTTCGTTCTTCTAGGTTGAAGCATTCGTTTGCACTAACAGTTTGAATTTTTAGGTTTCACTCTGTTTTCTCCTATATTGACAGATGCAGTTCTAACTCTAAATCAACACGGTTTGTGCTAGCTTCTTGAAATTTGACACAATACAGTAGTTCTACGTTCTATCTGTACGGTTTGTTTCCTCTTGATGTAGCCTTAAGCAGAAACTGGAGAATAACTCATTCAATGAATGGCGTTGTTAGGCTGCCAAAAAACTACAGTCTCCTGAAATCACAGCATATATTTTTTCTTCCGACCTTCGTGATACTTTCAAGTAATGAGCAGTACACAAATCAAACACGGATGCCCTAGTTTCGTTCTCCTAGGTTGAAGCATTCGTTTGCAAGAACAATTTGAATTTTTACGTTTCAATCTGTTTTCTCCTATATTGACACATGCAGTTAGAACTCTAAATCAACACGGTTTGTGCTAGCTTCTTGAAACTTGACACAATACAGTAGTTCTGCGTTCTATCTCTAAGGTTTGTTTCCTCTTGATGTAGCCTGAAGCAGAGACTGGAGAATAACTCATTCAATGAAAGGCGTTGTTAGGGTGCCAAAAAACTACAGTGTCCTGAAATCACAACATATATTTTTTCTTCCGACCTTCATGATACTTTCAAGTAATGAGCAGTACACCAATCAAACTTGGATGCCCAAGTTTCGTTCTCCTAGGTTGAAGCATTCGTTTGCAAGAACAATTTGAATTTTTACGTTTCAATCTGTTTTCTCCTATATTGACACATGCAGTTAGAACTCTAAATCAACACGGTTTGTGCTAGCTTCTTGAAACTTGACACAATACAGTAGTTCTACGTTCTATCTCTAAGGTTTGATTCCTCTTGATGTAGCCTTAAGCAGAGACTGGAGAATAACTCATTCAATGAAAGGCGTTGTTAGGCTGCCACAAAACTACAGTCTCCTGAAATCACAAC
Source organism: Callospermophilus lateralis (assembly GCF_048772815.1). NCBI lineage: Eukaryota > Metazoa > Chordata > Mammalia > Rodentia > Sciuridae > Callospermophilus > Callospermophilus lateralis. The sequence goes on from NW_027515373.1 coordinate 77,375, forward strand.
ACATATTTTTTCTTCCGACCTTCATGATACTTTCAAGTAATGAGCAGTAGACCAATCAAACTTGGATGCCCTAGTTTCGTTCTTCTAGGTTGAAGCATTCGTTTGCACTAACAGTTTGAATTTTTAGGTTTCACTCTGTTTTCTCCTATATTGACAGATGCAGTTCTAACTCTAAATCAACACGGTTTGTGCTAGCTTCTTGAAACTTGACACAATACAGTAGTTCTACGTTCTATCTGTACGGTTTGTTTCCTCTTGATGTAGCCTTAAGCAGAAACTGGAGAATAACTCATTCAATGAATGGCGTTGTTAGGCTGCCAAAAAACTACAGTCTCCTGAAATGACAACATATATTTCTTCTTCCGACCTTCATGATACTTTCAAGTAATGAGCAGTACACCAATCAAACTTGGATGCCCAAGTTTCGTTCTCCTAGGTTGAAGCATTCGTTTGCAGTAACAGTTTGAATTTTTAGGTTTCACTCTGTTTTCTCTTATATTGACAGATGTAGTTCGAACTCTAAATCAAACACGGTTTATGCTAGCTTGTTGAAACTTGACACAATACAGTGGTTCTACGTTCTATCTCTAAGGTTTGTTTCGTCTTGATGTAGCCTTAAGCAGAGACTGGAGAATAACTCATTCAATGAAAGGCGTTGTTAGGCTGCCAAAAAACTACAGTCTCCTGAAATCACAGCATATATTTTTTCTTCCGACCTTCGTGATACTTTCAAGTAATGAGCAGTACACAAATCAAACACGGATGCCCAAGTTTCATTCTCCTAGGTTGAAGCATTCGTTTGCAGTAACAGTTTGAATTTTTATGTTTCACTCTGTTTTCTCCTATATTGACAGATGCAGTCCGAACTCTAAATCAAACACAGTTTGTGCTAGCTTCTTGAAACTTGACACAATACAGTAGTTCTACGTTCTATCTCTAAGTTTGTTTCCTCTTGATGTAGCCTAATGCAGGGACTGCGAATAACACTTATATGGAAAGGGGTTGCCAAACTTCCAAACACTAGCGTCTCCTGAAATCTCAACATATATTTTTTCATCCAATCTTCATGATACATTCACGTAATGATCAGTACACCAATCCCACTTGGATGCCCAAGTTTAGTTCTCCTAGATTGAAGCATTCGTTTGCAGTAACAGTTTGAATTTTTAGGTTTCACTCTGTTTTCTCCTATATTGACAGATGCAGTTCGAACTCTAAATCAACACGGTTTGTGCTAGCTTCTTGAAACTTGACACAATACAGTAGTAGTTCTGCGTTCTATCTCTAAGGTTTGTTTCCTCTTGATGTAGCCTTAAGCAGAGACTGGAGAATAACTCATTCAATGAAAGGCGTTGTTAGGCTGCCAAAAAACTACAGTGTCCTGAAATCACAACATATATTTTTTCTTCCGACCTTCATGATACTTTCAAGTAATGAGCAGTACTCCAATCAAACTTGGATGCCCTAGTTTCGTTCTCCTAGGTTGAAGCATTCGTTTGCAAGAACAATTTGAATTTTTACGTTTCAATCTGTTTTCTCCTATATTGACACATGCAGTTAGAACTCTAAATCAACACGGTTTGTGCTAGCTTCTTGAAACTTGACACAATACAGTAGTTCTACGTTCTATCTCTAAGGTTTGATTCCTCTTGATGTAGCCTTAAGCAGAGACTGGAGAATAACTCATTCAATGAAAGGCGTTGTTAGGCTGCCACAAAACTACAGTCTCCTGAAATCACAACACATATTTTTTCTTCCGACCTTCATGATACTTTCAAGTAATGAGCAGTAGACCAATCAAACTTGGATGCCCTAGTTTCGTTCTTCTAGGTTGAAGCATTCGTTTGCAGTAACAGTTTGAATTTTTAGGTTTCACTCTGTTTTCTCCTATATTGACAGATGCAGTTCTAACTCTAAATCAACACGGTTTGTGCTAGCTTCTTGAAACTTGACACAATACAGTAGTTCTACGTTCTATCTGTACGGTTTGTTTCCTCTTGATGTAGCCTTAAGCAGAAACTGGAGAATAACTCATTCAATGAATGGCGTTGTTAGGCTGCCAAAAAACTACAGTCTCCTGAAATGACAACATATATTTCTTCTTCCGACCTTCATGATACTTTCAAGTAATGAGCACTACACGAATCAAACTTGGATGCCCAAGTTTCGTTCTCCTAGGTTGAAGCATTCGTTTGCAGTAACAGTTTGAATTTTTAGGTTTCACTCTGTTTTCTCTTATATTGACAGATGTAGTTCGAACTCTAAATCAAACACGGTTTATGCTAGCTTGTTGAAACTTGACACAATACAGTAGTTCTACGTTCTATCTCTAAGGTTTGTTTCGTCTTGATGTAGCCTTAAGCAGAGACTGGAGAATAACTCATTCAATGAAAGGCGTTGTTAGGCTGCCAAAAAACTACAGTCTCCTGAAATCACAGCATATATTTTTTCTTCTGACCTTCGTGATACTTTCAAGTAATGAGCAGTACACAAATCAAACACGGATGCCCAAGTTTCGTTCTCCTAGGTTGAAGCATTCGTTTGCAGTAACAGTTTGAATTTTTAGGTTTCACTCTGTTTTCTCCTATATTGACAGATGCAGTTCGAACTCTAAATCAAACAAAGTTTGTGCTAGCTTCTTGAAACTTGACACAATACAGTAGTTCTACGTTCTATCTCTAAGTTTTGTTTCCTCTTGATGTAGCCTAATGCAGGGACTGCGAATAACACTTATATGGAAAGGGGTTGCCAAACTTCCAAACACTAGAGTCTCCTGAAATCTCAACATATATTTTTTCATCCAATCTTCATGATACATTCACGTAATGATCAGTACACCAATCCCACTTGAATGGCCAAGTTTAGTTCTCCTAGATTGAAGCATTCGTTTCCAGGAACAGTTTGAATTTTTAGGTTTCACTCTGTTTTCTCCTATATTGACAGATGCAGTACGAACTCTAAATCAACACGGTTTGTGCTAGCTTCTTGAAACTTGACACAATACAGTAGTTCTACGTTCTATCTCTAGGGTTTGTTTCCTCTTGATGTAGTCTTAAGCAGAGACGGGAGAATAACTCATTTAATGAAAGGCGTGGTTAGGCTGCCACAAAACTAAAGTCTCCTGAAATCACAACACATATTTTTCTTCCGACCTTCATGATACTTTCAAGTAATGAGCAGTACACCAATCACACTTGGATGCCCAAGTTTCGTTCTCCTAGGTTGAAGCATTCGTTTGCAGTAACAGTTTGAATTTTTAGGTTTCACTCTGTTTTCTCCTATATTGACAGATGTAGTTCGAACTCTAAATCAAACACGGTTTATGCTAGCTTGTTGAAACCTGACACAATACAGTAGTTCTACGTTCTATCTATCTCTAAGGTTTGTTTCGTCTTGATGTAGCCTTAAGCAGAGACTGGAGAATAACTCATACAATGAAAGGCGTTGTTAGGCTGCCAAAAAACTACAGTCTCCTGAAATCACAGCATATATTTTTTCTTCCGACCTTGGTGATACTTTCAAGTAATGAGCAGTACACAAATCAAACTTGGATGCCCAAGTTTCGTTGTCCTAGGTTGAAGCATTCGTATGCAGTAACAGTTTGAATTTTTAGTTTTCACTCTGTTTTCTTCTATATTGACAGATGCAGTTCGAACTCTAAATCAACACGGTTTGTGCTAGCTTCTTGAAACTTGACACAATACAGTAGTTCTGCGTTCTATCTCTAAGTTTTGTTTCCTCTTGATGTAGCCTTAAGCAGAGACTGGAGAATAACTCATTCAATGAAAGGCGTTGTTAGGCTGCCACAAAACTACAGTCTCCTGAAATCACAACACATATTTTTTCTTCCGACCTTCATGATACTTTCAAGTAATGAGCAGTACACCAATCAAACTTGGATGCCCTAGTTTCGTTCTTCTAGGTTGAAGCATTCGTTTGCACTAACAGTTTGAATTTTTAGGTTTCACTCTGTTTTCTCCTATATTGACAGAGGCAGTTCTAACTCTAAATCAACACGGTTTGTGCTAGCTTCTTGAAACTTGACACAATACAGTAGTTCTACGTTCTATCTGTACGGTTTGTTTCCTCTTGATGTAGCCTTAAGCAGGAGACTGGAGAAATACTCATTCAATGAATGGCGTTGTTAGGCTGCCAAAAAACTACAGTCTCCCTGAAATGACAACATATATTTTTTCTTCCGACCTTCATGATACTTTCAAGTAATGAGCAGTACACCAATCACACTTGG